>NC_079228.1:8422096-8722096 GCF_029633865.1 Lampris incognitus
TAAGTCAGCGATGACTCTTAAGTCCTTTAATTTATGCTAAAAAGGACCATGAAGGCTTGTTCCCTGTTTCCCAGGGGTCGCCCCAGGGGATTTGCTAGACCAACCAGATTACCACCAGATTACTCTATCAGCTGCTTTGTAGAAAAACGCCGAGCTCTTTCAACACAATTGAGTTACAGTCTTGATTTGGTGAAACAGTTCAGTAGTGTAAATCTCGGCTCTGTACGCCTTGTTTGAGAAGGCCTCCATGTTTCAGACCGGAGGAAGAAATTCCTCCCACTCTTAACACATAAGTGAACCAACCTCATCTGGACCGAATCCTCTTGCTCAGAGAATATACATAAATCTCCCTCTCACCCCTGTTCAGGTGGTGTGTGTGTCTTCCTCAGGCTCGGGACCTCTGCCAGAGGCCTGGGGGGTTTGAGAGTCCTGCAGAGTATCTTAGGTGCTCCTAGAGCCGCACCCTTCTGGACAGAGACCTCAAGATGTTGTTCCTGGATTCTGCTGGAGCCTCTCTCCCAGTTGGGGGGTCACAGCCCCTGGTGCTCCTATTACCACTGGGACTAATGTGGATTTCACCTTCCACATCCGATCTAGTTCCCCCCTCAGCCCTTGGTATTTCTCCAGCTTCTCGTGCTCTTTCTTCCAGGTGTTGCCGTCACTCGGGATGCTACATCGATCACTACTGCTGTCTTCTCTTCCTTGTCGATCACCACGACGTCTGGTTGGGTAGCCAGCACCTGTTTGGCCGTCTGGAAGTTGAAGTCCCACAGGATCTCAGCTTATCCCCCACTGATCAAGAGAAAAGCATGTATAAAGTACCAGAACAGCCTGTCCATAGCTAGCAGAAAACACATAGGAGTAGAATTTGAGTCTGGAAGATATTAATGTGTTTATAACTCCGTCCGCGGTGGAACGGCTCCTTGGACTAGATACGAGTTTCATCTCGTTGTCATCCCAGCTGGATTTCTCCTCTCCGCCTCTCTCCAGCTCCTCCGCAAAGAACAGTGTAATGCAATCTGCGGTGTCCTGCTGTGTGTCTGAGTGACTGCTCCAGATGCAAACTATCCAGACAAGTCGTCCGTCTGAGCGAGGCTTTGACGGCACATCAGCGGGAGTCCCGATGTCACGTGTGATCGGACTACCACGCGGTAATCACGTGTCTCTTCGGAGTTTGGTCGGATTCCAAAAAATAACTCTCGTCAACCTGACGGAGAACGAAAGACTGTGCTGCGCTTCAGGCAGCTCAGACTATCCCGCACATAGGGCCCCACAGGGGATCCCAGCCTTGCCCAAAGGCTGGGCCCTTGAAAACAGAATCGATCTAACAAACGTGTTCCTTCGCGCCATCCTTTCCAACTCCACGTCCAAGCCTTCTTAACAGGGTTGCAGATGGGAGCAGGACAGGAGCCCCGACTAGATACGAACAACACAGAAACGAGCGCACTGCCAACGCGAGGTCTTGTTTTTTTTAGCGTGGATTTCTGCAGCATTTCTCCTTCCCAGTACTTTCTGTTCGTGTGCTCTACCACGTTATTATGAGTTGAACAAGACAGGGTGAAAACGAAGGTCGTGCATTAGCTGGAATCAAGAGCGAGGCACATCATTACGAGCGGCTGCCAGGGCCTCTGGGCCAAACAGGAAACCTACAACTAGAATCAAAAAGCATGTGAAGGTCAGTCGACAGTCGTACTGGACACTATTGAGCTGCCAGATGATGAGATCCACATAGCGGAATTGCTGGGTCCCGGACCCGTCCCACACTGACACTTTCATCTGGCCCACACACTGCATGGAATGGTGGCACTTGGGCGGTCCGCTCCTGTTTGCCAGATCTGGGCCAGAACCAAGCCATAGCAATGCCGCATGTGCCACATGTTTGCCAGAGGTGGCCATATTTGTGTTGTAATATTTGGGCCATATTCACCATTTACCACACGGGCCACTTCAGGGTCACATCCAGATCACATGTTGCCCAGAGCAACGCATCTTTGCCAAAAAAGGCCCACATGTGATTGGGCACATTTGGGCCATATTTGCTGTTATACATGTGGACCACTTCAGGCTCACATCCAGTTTGTCAGGGCCAGAAGGAGGCCACCAGTGCCGCATCGCTGCCTGAAGTGGCCCACATCCGGGGGCTGTCTGGGGAGGGCTTTCATCGTTCTCCAGTCTCTTATGATACCCTCACAACACAACTTAAGGAAGTATTTGCAGACACTGGAGATACTATATCTATCTATTCACATATAAATATGATACATTTCAGCACCAATCATTAACACAGCATTCTGCAGTCATAATGTCTCAGTTTCACTGTGAAGGTCGTGTGCAGACGTAGTGACATCTCATCATCTATATCAGCTTTCCCCCAAGCTGGCTAGGCCCGGCATGGCGGAGGTATTGGCATGTATGTTTTGCTGCAGGTAAGAAAAACACACTGACTTGTGCCGTTGGTGACTATCGCACACACCATCTGCATAGGTTGATATGTGTGCGCCACATGAGTTTTGCTGATTTATGAGACTGGAGAGATAGTAATTTGACAGCGGGGCCATTACACCCCATTAAAATAGGACGTCTGCAGGTTATTGATTTCACACCACCCCCGGCGAAGAGGTGGGAATTACTGTGATTCACTTCTTGTTTTGTATCATGGTAATATGCCGTATTTTTATCGATCATATTGTGGCAGACGGTTTAATACGGGCTTGCCTGGGGGGGGGGGGTCCCGGGCTCAACACGATTGTACCTTGATTTGCCAACATCCTTTTATGGTATGTGATGCTGCGTATTACAATCGCTTCTGTTTTTACTTTCTATTTTCCCCCCCTTTGCTCCTCAATTGTACTCGGCCAATTACCCCACTCTTCTGAGCCCTCCCGGTCGCTGCCCCACCCCCTCTGCCGATCCGGGGAGGGCTGCAGACTACCCCCAGAGAGCATCCGGATGTGGGCCACTTCAGGCAATGATGCGGCACTGCTGGCCTTCTTCTGGCCCTGACAAACTGGATGTGAGCCTGAATTGGCCCACATGTATAACAGCAAATATGGCCCAAATGTGCCGAATCACATGTGGGCCTTATTTGGCAAAGATGCGTTGCTCTGGGCAACATGTGATCCGGATGTGACCCTGAAGTGGCCCGTGTGGTAAATGGTGAATATGGCCCAAATATCCCAAAACAAATATGGCCACCTTTGGCAAATATGTGGCACATGCGGCATTGCTGTGGCTTGGTTCTGGCCCAGATCTGGCAAACAGGAGCGGACCGCCCAAGTGCCACCATTCCACGTGGTATGTGGACCGGATGAAGTGTCACTGTGGGACGGGTCCGGGCCACAGCAATTTTGCTATGTGGGCCACATGCCTCCTGCGATACATGTGGAGCCGCCAGCCGCTTCTTTTCACCCGACAGCGAGGAGTTTCACCAGGGGGACGTAGCGCGTGGGAGGATCACGTTATCCCCCCCGAACAGGTGCCCCAACTGACCAGATGAGGCGCTAGTGCAGCGACCAAGCCGGCGGCAACACGGGGATTTGAACGGGCGGTCCCCGTGTTGGTGGGCGATGGAATAGACCGCTACGCCACCCGGACGCCTCACTGGGAACATATCCTGACTGGGCACCAGTTCCTTACAGCATTCTGTTTCTTTTTAAAAAACAATATTTGTTTTCATTATTTTATTAATTCAAATGATTTCTAAACAGTTATAAAATCACTAAATTGACAGGTATTCGTATAACAGACGTAGAATAACGGGATCATAATGTAAGACTCCATCCATAGAAGGATCCTTTTTCATGGAGGGAGTGCTGACACAGCGACACTGCACATTGGTCCCATAAACAATACGATGCGGGGACGAACTAAGCCCTAAAAAAAAGACGGATGAGGACGCGTGCAGAATCATCGCTGGCGCGATGTGCTACGTTAGCATCACATTTGACCTACGGTATTCTGACATCAGTTCAGCGTCGTAAGTCTGCGAGTTAAAACGTGAAACCCGGTGCGGCCTACTTCCTGCAGCAGCAGCAGCCTCCTCTGTCACCCCAACACACTCCTTTTGCTCCCCGCTGGCTCATCCATTCATCACCTTCCAGTAAACTACCGCCCTTCGGCCGCCTGACATCATGACACAAGGCCTGCGTCTTGTCACCTGAAACTGGGGATCACACAGGTGCTGCGGCTCCGGCAGAACGCTCTCGTTTCCCCGGACAGAGCCTCTGTGGGGGCCCCCCAAGTCCTTACGGCCTGGCATTAGACGCGTCCTCCGGGATCAGCTCTGCCCCAGTGGTTTCTAATTAAGCCGAGGGCCGAAAGCCGGTGTGGACGGACAGCGAGCAACAGCCTCGGGTGGGTTCGCCGCCGCTCAAGTGCTCAATTTCCCACCGGCTGGCACGGGGGCATTTATGTCATGCACGATCTGCAGCTCTGGGTGAGGGTACGCTTCTTCTCATCTGCACATTTCCTAATTCTCAGTACCGCTGCGCTGAAGCATCACCAGCAAGAGAAATGAAGAATTTCAAGTCAGATCCGTGTAAAAGACGGTGTGAAGTATCAGGACTTGTGTTAAAACCGGAGACACATGTGTACTGACCTTCGCTGTTTTGTCCATCAATCATCCAAACCGCTTATCCTGCTCTCAGGGTCGTGGGGATGCTGGAGCCTATCCCAGCAGTCATTGGGCGGCAGGTGGGGAGACACCCTGGACAGGCCACCGGGCCATCACACGGGGACGACACACACACCTAGGGACAACTTAGTATGGCCGAGTCACCTGACCTACACGTCTTTGGACTGTGGGAGGAAACCCAAGCAGGCACGGGGGGAACATGCAAACTCCACACAGAGGACGACCCGGGACGACCCCCAAGGTTGGACTGACCCGGGGCTCGAACCCAGGACCTTCCTGCCGTGAGGCAACCGCGCTGACCACTGCGCCACCGTGCCGCCCTTACGCAAAAGTTTTTTGTGTGTAATTTTTTTTTAGCTTATTTTGTCCTTACACAAAGTCTAAAACCTCCTCTTATTTTAGTCTGCTAACTAGAGGGCTGAGGGGTGTTTACCTGACGACAAAACAAAACACCTGTCTCGTTTCTTAATGTAGCCCACCGATTCTTCAACTTACAGTTTTCTTTTTTTACATTTTCAAAGAAATACAGGGAAAAACAACCTGTTAGCATGTGAAAAGACGCCTGTGCTCGGGCTCCGCAGAACACGGCTTTGTTACTCTGATCTCAAAAGCATTCAGCACACTGACCAGGGCTGCAACCAGACAACAACACACTGAACAGGGCTGCGACCAGACAACAACACACTGAACAGGGCTGCGACCAGACAACAACACACTGAACAGGGCTGCAACCAGACAACAACACACTGAATAGGGCTGCGACCAGACAACAACACTTTCTGTCCATCATGTCCATCATGGAGACCCTGTAGCGTCAATCGTCCAGCGCCATCAATCCTGCACAAAACTGCTAGGTATGAAAAACAGTAGGGGTGTAAGAGCCTTTGGGGATGACTTGGTGGTGTACTACGAGAGCAACAGAGGGGTGGAGGACCACAGAGAGGGGAGGTAATACGAGTGTTCAATGGGGCCAGTCTCAACACTGATGCTCCTGGTTGAGTTCGGGGTTTTTACATCAGCCACTTGTCCTTTTCCTTGTTGAAGTGCTCAGCCCACCTGCGTGTGAGCTCCAGATAGAGGTCTGGCAGACTGGGCTGGTAGTCCAGATACAGGCGAGTGAGGGTCTTCTTGGGCACGGCCCTCTCTACCTGCGTGCCCTCGTGCCACTGGTTGAAGGACGTGATGGTGACGATTTCCGGCCTGACCGACAGGGCCGCTTGCAGGGACGTCTCGTAGTAGCGGCCGTTCACGCGGTTCCGGGTGTTGTGATTGTTCCACGGCCGCACCGCGGTGTCCACGTAGCCCGGGCCAACGCTGGGGATGAACAGGAGGTTGTTCCCATCACAGAAGTCCTTGATGGACTTCCAGTTCTGGTGGGACGAGCCGAAGGAGAAGCCGTTGGAGGCGAAGTAGGTGTACATACCGTCGAAGCCGCTGGTGAGGATGTCGTGTTTGTGGCGCTCCTCAACGATGAGGGCGACGAAAAGGCCGTCGTAAGGCGTGCCTCTGATGCTGTGGGAGCCCTTGGCGGTGAGCATCTCCGCCCAGGACTCCGGCGGGGTCAGGTAAGAGTCATAGACGTAAAACAGAGGCAGAACCCGCCCAGTGGTGGACCTAAACCTGTAGAAGGCACCGTGATGTCCATACCTGAGAAAAGAGAAGGGAGGCCTTCTAAGTTGAGGATTTGAGGTCATCAGCAAACATTTAAGAGTGATATTTTTTTGCAAACCCGTGGGTTTACAAATAACCTGAATAACAATTACATCACAGGATTTTACAAGCTGAGGTTCACCCAAACAAATTATAAGATCCAGTCCAGTGATTTTAATGTCAGTCAGACAAGTTTTATTGTGGAATATTACTGCCAGGAGTGCAGTTTTGTTGACGTCAGAAGTGTAATTTGATTTGTTACAACAAGAATGCATCACTAGATCAACCTCTCTTGCACTTATTACAAGCTTACAAAAACAACTATGGTCAGAGATGTCTTGATGCATGCCCAAGAATCCATGTACCACTGCACCATAGAGAGCATCCTGACCATCTTCTACCACAGCACCACAGAGAACATCCTGACCAACTTCTACCACTGCACCATAGAGAGCATCCTGACCATCTTCTACCACAGCACCATAGAGAGCATCCTGACCAACTTCTACCACTGCACCACAGAGAGCATCCTGACCAATTTCTACCACTGCACCACAGAGAGCATCCTGACCAACTTCTACCACTGCACCACAGAGAGCATCCTGACCAACTTCTACCACTGCACCATAGAGAGCATCCTGACCAGCTTCTACCACTGCACCATAGAGAGCATCCTGACCAACTTCTACCACTGCACCATAGAGAGCATCCTGACCAATTTCTACCACTGCACCATAGAGACCATCCTGACCAATTTCTACCACTGCACCATAGAGACCATCCTGACCAATTTCTACCATTGCACCACAGAGAGCATCCTGACCAACTTCTACCACTGCACCACAGAGAGCATCCTGACCAACTTCTACCACTGCACCACAGAGAGCATCCTGACCAACTTCTACCACAGCACCACAGAGAGCATCCTGACCAACTTCTACCACTGCACCACAGAGAGCATCCTGACCAACTTCTACCACTGCACCATAGAGAGCATCCTGACCAGCTGCATCTCAGTGTGGCACGGTAACTGCGCATCAGTAGACCGGAAAGCTCTGCAGCGGGTCGTCATGGCGGTCCAGCATATCACCGGTACCCAGCTCCCAGCCATGAAAGACATTTATCACTAACCCTGCCTTCGAAGGGGTCTGAGCATCAGCAGAGATCCAACCCACCCCAGCCATGGACTGTTCTCCCCCCTGCGCTCTGGGAGGCGCTACAGGAGCCTCAGAGCCCGCACCACCAGGCTCAAAAACAGCTTCTTTCCCCCAAGCTGTTGCCCACCTGAACCTGGCTACCCACTGAATGAATGTCTGTGGATATTTTTAAATATTTTTGTGCTCGTGCTCTTTTTTAAGTTATGTTTATCTTTTGGACTTCATGTGTGTATATCTTATACTGTGCTTGCTGTGTTTGTGTGTGTCTGTCTTGCACTGTTTGGCGAAGCTGCAACCCTTATTTCATTTTTAGCATGTGCCTGCACATTGTTTTTGATGAAAATAGATTGAATTGAATTTTTTGCAGCGCCACACCTGGCTTCAGTCTCCGAGCTGTCGTTTACAATTTGGTTTTATCGACAATTTTAATCTGTGCTGGGAGCTCTTCTATTTTTAAACCTGATGGACTCCATCCAAATCGAGCAGGCTCACGGATGCTGGGCTGCAAACGTGTTTTATTCCATTGTCTCCAGCTCTCGTGTCCGTGCTATGGACAACAACATCTGGTACCCGCACACAGGTGTGGACGTCCGTCACTAATGACGGACGTCCACAGGGTCAGATTGCTTTCGATTTTGGTAAACCAGCCACATTCAAGTCCTTTGGTGAATCTGTCACTCTGCCATCCCAAATAGCAAAGTTGCTGTGGCCCGGACCCGTCCCACATCCAACACGTCATCCGGCCCATAACCCACGTGGAATGATGGCACTTGAGCGGGCCGCTCCTGTTTGCCAGATCTGGGCCAGAACCAAGCCATAGCAATGCCCCATGTGCCACATATTTGCCGAAGGTGGCCCACATTTGTTTTGTGATATTTGGGCCATATTCACCATTTACCACACGGGCCACTTCAGGGTCACATCCGGATCACATGTTGCCCAGAGCACCGCATCTTTGCCAAAAAAGGCCCACATCTGATTTGGCATATTTGGGCCATATTTGCTGTTATACATGCGGGCCACTTCAGGCTCACATCCATTTTGTCACAGCCAGAAGAAGGCCACCAGTGCCTGAAGTGGGCCACATGTGGATGCTATCTGGGTATGGACAACAACATTTGGTACCTGCACACAGGTGCGGACAGTTCCGTCAGTAATTGGCGTCCACAGGGGCAGAGTGCTTTCAATTTTGGTTCGGCAGTAAACTACACTGATTCAGGTCCTTTGGTGAGTCTGATCCATCATACTAGTGACTGTCACTCTGCCATACTAATTCCTGTCATAATAAACCATAGACACAGACCCCGTAATCTCCACGTAACATACAGGGAGCTCAACAATTTATTACCAGTTCGGACTTCAATTATCAGTCCCCCACAAAGCCGTGCACCTCAGACAATAAAAATGCTTTATGAAACGTCAGGTTGCTAATTAATAAGTCATTATTAGCTAATGATGTTATAAGTACCCATAACCTGGACTGCACCTACTGACCGAGACCTGGCTGGATAGGACTGGCGCAGGTGCGCTCATTGAGACTGCACCTCCTGGCTTCAAATTCATCCATGCCACCAGATCTGATAAGAGAGGCGGTGGAATAGCTGCTGTCTTCTCTGATTCCTACAGCTGCAAGCAAATCCCCCTCGGGGAACTCACGTCAAGTCTGGCTTGACTCGACTTTTATGTGCTGCAGAACAGGAACCTAGTGTAACTGAACCTACAAGTCCTCCAACCCATACGACCACATGGGTCGTATACTCTCTAATACAGTGTTTCTCATCCCAGTCCTCAAGGAAACCCCTATCCTGCAGATTTTCTTTGCAACCCTGAATAGGTACCTGTTTGTAGTAATTCAGCAGTGAATGTCAGAGTTTGCACACCTTGCATAATTAAGTGCTGTGTGATGATTGGTTGAGTAAGTACAAGCAGAGCTACCTATGCAGGGTTACAATGAAAATCTGCAGGATAGGGGTTCCTTGAGGACTGGGTTGAGAAACACTGCTCTAATACGACCCACAGGAGCGTTTCCTAAATTAGCGCCCCCACCGGCGGCAGGAGATATGCCACAGATATTTTTCGCCTCTGTGCATTGTGGGTCTTTATCTACTTGTTGACATCCCTTTTACAACGCCTCATAGACAGGCTAATAAACGTAAGTCGTCAGTAAATAGAGATAAAAAAACAATTTGAGAACAACAGAATGTGTAGTCCGTGCGTTTCTGTGTTGTTTGGCCGTCTAGTATAGTAACTAAGGTTGCTATTGGCAGCACGACCGCTAGAGGGCGGTTAACTTTACAACGTAACTCTAGGTCGTACTAAGCTGCTTGTACAAAGCTAGTTGACCTATGGGGTGGTTTCTTGGTGGAGGACAGTCTCAGTTGAACCTATTTTATCTGAGCCAGGCCTGTTTAAATATAACGCATTTTAGTATCTGTAATGTTACTTTTAATCGTTCCCTGTATAATAAGAAAGTAAACAAGTAAGTAGCTGTTTTAGTGCGCTATCTATGAACACTATCTATGAGTCAATACTCAGGAGGCTGACGGGGCGGGGCCCTGAGTTGACAAGATTCTTTTTTGATAGCTAGCTAGCTTGATAACACGTACAATGTTGCTAGTCAAGTATTCAAAAACAGCCCAGATGACACCGATTACAACACTTAATTGATTGTTCAATCAAGTCAGAGTATCAGATGACGAAACGTGTTATCACAGGCAGATTGGTTTTCTGAAACTGTTAATTTTGTTGACAACCAGGAGGAGAATACTGTAACGTGCATGGATAAGTGGACACGCTGGCCGCTGACTGGCGGGTCTGACCCTTTAGTCGAACGGTTAGCGATGTCTCCTGCGGTGCGGGCGATACGGGTTCGCTTCCCGGCCGCGGCACTTCCTGTGGTTGCCTCCCGAATTCGCTAATACATTGAGATTAGAAAACATGATCTTCACTGGACTGGATCTTTAACATATGAATTACTACACGCGTCTTTCTCCCTGTCCCCTTTTATAGTCAGCCCTCTCAGTTTCTGTGAATATTTAGTTACAGACGGCACAGAAAATACACTCAGCGCGTTTACACGCACAGTGAAGTGGAGCTACGGTTACAGCTCGAGTAGGCCATGTAATTGGACTACTGTCGTTGTCCCAGTTTACAAGAAGGGGAGAATCGATTTATTGACGGAAGTATGTCCGACCCCGGTACGGTAGGCGGCGATATGCTGGTTGCAACTGGATGAAAGACCGCGGCGGGAACTACGGCGCATGCGCAGAACGCCTAGGCCAGTTCCGGCCGATTGAAGCGTGTACATGCCAGAGTAAATCCATCCCCAACCGCATCATCTAGGCCAGAGCCCTAGAAAGAGAGAGTTGCGTCAACTCCGTAGACGTCAATGGGCCACTTATTTAACAGCAATGGCGGATCATGGGAGCCCCGGATAGTTCCGAACAGTGCGCATAGAATATGTGCCACGTTGGAATGTATCCATATCTATATATAAATGTGACAATCTGAAAATATTGGTTAGTAGTGTAAACTACTAATAAGACACGTTAGCCCCTAGCTAACGGGTCTGACCCTTTAGCCGAGCGGTTAGTGATGTCGCCTTGTGGTGCAGTACACCCCGTATCGAATCCCGCACCGGGCAAGAAAATAACCGGTTACAGTAGTTACCGGAAATCGCGGCTAAGCAGTTCATTTAAATGCCCCGCCAAGCTTCGTTTGGAACTATTCGGCGGCTACGTGAACCACGTGACCCTCCCGCGTTCTGACCCCTCGTTGGCGCAACTCTCTCTTTCTAGGCCTCTGATCTAGGTGCGTTAGTCCGACTAAGAGAAATTCGATTTAATACGGTTTCAGTCGGACTAACACGTCTACATGTATTTCAAAAGTCCAGCTTTAACACAATAAATCTACTTTTTCTAACTTAATGTAAAGGTAGTGACTGATAACTTTCCCATACTTTCCCATTTCATCCTTACTCTGAGACAAATGAAAGGGGGGCTTCATCGCTTGAACAGGTTAAAAGGCAATACTTTATTAGGTGGAACATAAACCTATTCGTCTCACATTGATTTCCCTGGGTCTTGTTTCAAGGCCAGCATGTTCTTTGCTGGTCGAGTTGCGGGAAAAAACGTGCTTCAACCTATCGATCCACTCTCGCCACACAGGCGGGCTGGTGGGCTCGGAGCACGGGGGTACCCGTCGATACCGTGAGATCACAAGGAAGACATCTATATTTAACTGTCTGCGGCTCGTTTTGCCTCTCAGTAGCTCGGGTTTCACTGCGCCTTGTTAACACGGACGGACAACAGCGTGTAGAGACAAGCTTGGCCTCTCCCATGAGTCACGGGCCTTATTTGTTTCAGAGCAGGAATCTGACAGAGTGAGACTTTCACTGATCCCCGTAGGGAAATTCCTCTCCGCGTGTAACCCGTCCTACCTGCATAGCTAGGAGCAGTGGGCAGCCGCCGTGCAGCACCCGGGGGAGGGGGGGGGCGACTCCAGTTCGTCTTGTCATGCCTCAGCCAGGGGCACAGACAGGCGTATCAACCCTAACATCGTATTAACCCTAATCTTCGTGATGGTGGGGGAAACCGGAGCACCCGGAGAAAACCCACCACAGACACAGGGAGGACCTGCAAACTCCACACAGAGGACGACCTGGGATGACCCACAAGGGTGGACAACCCCGCCCCGATAACGGACACATTTGGACCTAATCTGGGGCACTTTTGGTACTCACGGCTCAGTTACGGCCCCTCGCCAGACGTGGCCCAAATGTAATGAACCAGGCTTGACTTGCGTTACAGCACATATTATGTGGGCCAGATGTGGGCCATATAAAGTGGACCTGTGGCTGAGTTGAGGCAGCCACACTCACCCTGAGTCAGCGCCGTCATTCAAGGCCAAATGTGGGTCATAAGACAACCGCAGATGTGGGCCATATTTTGGCCAAAGATTCTTTGCTATCTGGGTAGGGTTCGAACCCAGGACCTTCTTGCTGCGAGGCGTGGTGGCGCAAAAAAACCAGACGGCAAACGAGACTCAGGCAAAGGCAGAATAAGGAGATGTGATGGTGACATTTGATGCTGAGGTACACAGGGAACAACCTACTTGTCGATGATGTACTTGATGTTGTCATGCATGCTCTGGTCCGTCCGTCCTTTGTATGGCTGTATGTGAAACGCCACCTACATACAGAAACACAGTTGAGACAGCGGTTACAGGAGGAGCGTGTGCGAGGCCGGAGAGGTCATTCAATTTGCAGAGCATAAATTAATACACATAACCCCTGGAAAAGAAAGGATTATGCCATGAATTACAAATCCGTTTTTCCTCCCCAGTTGTACCCGGCCTATTACCCCACTCTTCCGAGCCGTTCCAGTCGCTGCTCCGCCCCCTCTGCTGGTCCGGGGAGGGCTGCAGACTACCACATGCCTCCTCCCATGCACGTGGAGTCACCAGCCGCTTCTTTTCACCTGACAGTGAGGAGTTTCACCAGGGGGACGTAGCACGTGGGAGGATCACGCTGTTCCCCCCCTGAACAGGCGCCTCGAGCGACCAGAGGAGGCGCTAGTGCAGCGACCAGGACACATACCCACATCCAACCCATTGTGTCTGTAGGGACGCCCGACCAAGCCGGAGGTAACACGGGGATTCGAACCAGCGATCTCCATGTTGGCAGGCAACGAAATAGACCGCCACGCCACCCGGACGCCCGAAGTATAAATCCACCAGTAGATTTGCTTGTAACGACTTCATTATTTCAACCCACCGCTGTTTATTTCATCGACAGGCAGTCTGAAGCAGCCGGCGTGTTATTAGCAGCCTGTGCACCATCTGTGACTCACACTGAAGCGTCACCCCAGTGTCGTAGGGAGGCAACCGTCCACGGAAATTGGAAATTGTGTATTTGTACCAAGATCTCAAAGTCATCAACATCCTCGCAGAACAACATTCATCTTCTGCACCCACGAAGGAACAAAAGAAGCCTACTGATCTTGCCCGACGGGTGAACGAGAAACTGAAAAGAGTCTGTCTGGTGAATAAACTGCAGAAATAAACTCGGAGTGGGAGGGAGCCCTGGTCCAAGAGCTGAGAGTCACCCAACAGAACACGGGCAGCATTTGATCCTGTAAAGGCAGGACAATGAAAAGCAGAAGCGTGGAAAATGGAGCAGATTGCTCGCGCTGCCACAGGATGCACGGGAGGGAGGGAGGGAGGGAGGGAGGAAGAAACAAGGCCTCAGCAACATTTACTTGTCACTTCATTTCATGCACTTGTGTACATGAAATGAAATAAAATATCGTTTCCCCGGCCCACAGCAGTGCAACACGAAGACAAAAACACGTATCCAAACTACAACACATATATCCAAACTACAACACATATAATAGCGAGTTTTGGGGGGGGGGCAGCCCGGCCGGACCGTCACAGCCGGGACGCGAACTCGTGTATTCCGCACCGCGGGAGACATCGCTGACCACTCGACTAACGGGTCGGACCCTTTAGTCGACTGGTTAACGTTGTGGCCACCGGTGCGGGAGATACGGGTTCGCGTACCGGCTGTGGTTGTTCCTGGGCTGCCCTCCTCATTTGCTACTATATATATATATATATATATATATATATATATATATATATATATATATATATATATAGTAGCCTGTCCCGCTTCCACGTCCTGTCAGACCACCCTCGGTGTTTCCTCTTCAGGCGCAGGGCCGTGGTCTCTGGGCCGAAAGGATGCAGCAGACCAAGCTCTCCCAGCCGATCAAGCGCCAGCTCTCCCAGCCGATCCAGCCCCAGCTCTCCCAGCCGATCCAGCCCCAGCTCTCCCAGCCGATCCAGCGCCAGCTCTCCCAGCCGATCCAGCACCAGCTCTCCCAGCCGATCCAGCGCCAGCTCTCCCAGACACAAACTTGGATGCAGATGTGGACAAAGACACTGCATGGACGGTACTGGGTGAGGCCGCCGCAAACGTGAGTTCACGCCGGCATCTTCCCACACCGGAAGCGGAAACGAGATGCTCATCGATGCTTGGCCTTGCAATATCCTCAAGTTCAGCACTATTCCGTGCACCCCGTTCCTCACAGAGATCATTTTAGCGGCTGCTCAATATGAGTATGAATACAAGCCTTAAAGACCACCCGCAGGTGGGTTATCAGAAATGAGGATTTAGGATCCGGTCTCTCTTTCCCTGTTGAAGGTGACACACGGACATTACTGTGCCGGGGACTGACAGTTTGAGCGAGGGATGAATGCTTTGGTGTGTTGCTTCAGTCACCGAGGGAGGCAAGAAAATCCCCGCTGCAGCCCAGCGACGAAAGAGAGAGAGACGCCGACACAACTGTCAGAGCAGAAGCACAGGAGAGACGCGGCGGGCGGAACGCCCACCGCGTCTCTCAAAAGAGGCTCCATAAACCGTTTCCATGGCAACACGGCAGCGTTCGGCTCGGGGCTTTCAGCTCTGTCGACTAGTTGGAGGCCACGAGAGGCCGGCGAGGTAAGATGCTGTTCAGTCTGCCGCTCTTTGGCTAAACGGAGCGCACAAGGGGGCAGACGGTGTTGTGCCGGACCACGTCCCCCAGTCTGGCATGCTGACGGATTTTCGTGACTCCGTTTCGCACCTTTAGGTGTGCAATGGCTGCAGCTGGAAGACAGGTGCTTTTGGTCACACCGTCTGAAAACGACAGTTAACCAAGCAACTGTTGAAGCTGCTATGATGAAGTGAAGGCTGGAAATGTGAGCTGGTACTTGAAGCATGGCGACACGCCTTCTCGGTGATTAGCTCGGTATTGTTCTGCAGGCAGGTTGTCCTCGCATGGTCGTTATTTGCACTATTCTAGTGGGGTGGAGAGGATGCGTGGCTATAAAGTCAAGGCTACTGACTGAAAGGTCTGACAAATGCTGAGGACTCTACGTACACTTCAAATGTCAAAGAGGGCTTCCTGCCACTAGCTAATGAAATGGGACATCGAGACATAGGCAGACATTTCCTGGGGTAAACACGTGCGCGCGCACAAGCGCGCACATACACAGAGACTCGCTAGCCCTTGGCTAACGGGTCGGACCCTTTAGTGGACTGGTTAGCGACGTCTCCCGCGGGCGACCCGGCTTCGCTTCCCCGGCTGCCCCCTGAATTCGCTATACATTGGTGTCAGATGGTGAGACCGGGAGGCCATCGGAAGCGCGTGCGCCCAGAGGCGCGAGGGAGCTGGTATGCTGAAGCGCGGGGACGCGTCTCCCGAAGGAGGAGGATGTAGTGTAACGACCACGGATGACTAGACTCGATAGCCCGTTGGCTAACGGGACCCTTTAGTCGACAGGTTAACGTAGTCGCCCGTGGTGCGGGAGACCCGGGTTCGCGTCCCCCGGCTGCGGCGGTTCCCGGCTGCCCCCCGAATTCGCTACATTCGCTACACACTACGGCAGCTGTGGTGCACTCTGGAGCGTTAGGCCGCAGGTCAGGCATGAAATACAGACCGCTGTACGAGTCCCACGGAGAGGAGACCCGCGCAGCGTGTGTTGCCGTCTCCTCTCTGAGCCCCAAGTCTGACATACTATGAGAGTCGACTGAGAGAAAGATGGGTTTGGTTTCTATTATGAGGATTCTGCTGTCTGAGCCCAGCTCGCTTTACAACTGTTGTCTCAAGTGTCGTCACCCCTTCATGGGAGCAGGGCATCCGAATCAGATGCAAATTAGCTGAGATATGGCTTTGTTGGGTTGACCCATGCATTTCACAGATTTTTTTTGGACCTATATTAGACAGTGACAGTGGAGACAGGAAATGGGGGAGGGAGAGAGAGATGGGCGTATGACATGCAACAAAGGTCGCCGGCTGGAATCGACTCTGTGCATACTGACTTCCGGTTTCTACTGCAGCGGTCATACCAGTTTCCTGTTTGTTGGCGCGCGCTATTGACAATGGCATATTCTTCGCGATGTTTCCTCATCCTCATAATTGATATGTTCAACTTGAAACTGTTCACCCGTTTGCTGGTAGGTGCAGGTGAGAGTTTGTGGACAGTTGTGTGCATGTGGTTGACATTTATCCATGGTAAATCTTGCAGGCATCGCCAAAAATATGCCATTGCCAATAGTACGCGTCAGCAAACAGGAAACTGGTATGACCGCTGCAGCAGAAACCGGAAGTCAGTGGACTACAGTTATGCACAGAGCCGAACCGGCGACGGTTGTACCATGTGCGCATGTGGCATCATGCACTATAACCATTCAGCTGTGGACACGCCCCCTGACTCGTGCATTTTGATGCGACGTAAGTCCAGCCGTGCTCGAGCTCAGAGAACAAAACGGGTGTCTCGAGTAAAAGATCCTAGACTGCAGACAGGTCTTTGTGTCCATTATCAATACACAAAGCAGACGGAAGAAATGGACTGAAGCTCGCAGTAGCTACATTTTAGAGACGCGTTACTGTACAGTCAGTTTCTGAAAACCCCATTCAGGACAGGGCCCTTCTCAGTTTTGGGCCGCCACACAAATCAACGGTCAACAACAGCCATTCAAAACACCAGAAAGGAAAAACATACCGGTTGTCTCACCAGTTACCTTGATGCTGTGCCTGTGGGCAGCGTCCATCACAGCGGGTACCAGGTCCTCGGTGGGCTCCCCGTGGTCGTCTGCCACCCCGGGAGGGTACCAGGACAGCACCAGCACCCCTGCAACACCACAGCAGGAGGTAAGTCTGCCACCAGCGGAGCCAGGTATTGAGTCTGACGGCCTGTGCGTAGTGGTGCTGCGGCATGAATCAAGAAACAGTGGGTGTTGGTGCTGGTGTTGGTGGAGAACTTACCTGCTGCAGCCGCCTCAACCTGGGCCATGTGGGCTTCTAACACGTCTGGGTCTCTGGAGCTGTACGGTCCTAACTCTGGGTAAAAACTGGAGGCGATGTCCTCAGGAGGGGTGTGTCTCCCTTGAGCGTGGCTGGCAGCGATCTTGGGGTCCCAGTGAGGCACGAACACGTGGTCCCAGTGGATGTACTTGTTGTCCATCCTCGGAGAACCGTACCACAGGTAATAGAATATGTGCACGTCGTAGAAGATGCTGTAGTCGCGGTCAGATTTGGAGAAAACCACCTTGGTGTCACTGGCTACGTGGCCCTGGATCGGGGACACCACCACGTCTTTGACGTCCGGCCGCCGCCGCTCGGACCTCTCTCCAGCGAACTCCATGCCGGGAGCCAGGTCCGAGAAGCCATCGCTAGGCTTGAGCGTCCTCAGGCCCATCATCGTCCCAAATATGAACAGAGTAAATAAGAAAAGTGCAATGAAGGCTTTCCTGCGCAGGCGTGTCATCGTCGCGCTCTCCGGTGCTGATGTGGAGCCCCGGCTCACACCTCACCCACGCAACCTCACCCCTGCTCTCGCGTTTCTTTTCTTTTGTTTTAAGCTAATCTCTTGTGCACGGACGCAGCCTCGTCTTTTAGCACAAACGGGCGTCGAGCCGGTGCCACAGGTAACACAGACCACCGCTGGGGGGAAAGCATCCGATCGCTGCTGCGCAATCTCCCAGCTACTTCAGACCACCTCCAGCCTCCATCACCAGTTCCAACGTGTCCGCGCCGAAGCGGCGACGCTTCACTTGGGTTCTGGCGAACACGAATTTGAACACAAACCCTCCGGCAGCTCGTCAGGACGCCATACGCGGCTCATCATGTGGTTTGTTCGCAAGGGACCGTTTCGGACCGAATCGTCGTGTGGGTTCTCCTCCTCCGCCGGGAGTGCCGTTTGTTCCTCGCCTTTCGCAGCCAATCACATCACAGCAGCTATTCACAAGCTGCAGCGGCCAGGGTCAGGTCCGGTCACAGCCTCGCGCCGTACGCTAAGCGGTGCACTTGTTACCTTCCTCTCCCATCGCGGTAAGGATGCCGTGGACACCTGCTCGCGTCCTCTTCCGGAAGCGGAATGCGAGCGTCCCACTCATCCCATCAGCGCGCGGAGGGCGGGAGCCGACATTTCTCCCCCGCCGGGGTCGACGCCTGTTCGAGAGGGATGGGGGAAAAACACGGCGTTTGGCGTGTAGGTGCACGGATCGGAGATCTAGGACGCGCCGCCGTGGCTCCTTTTTATATACCCGCCGCCGTGGTGACCCCAGCCCGCGCATGCGCAGTAACGCGTCGATAGGCCCGCTCGATGAAACGACGGGGGCGCACGTTCATCCGTTCGTCGCCCGCAACACGGCCCATAAATGAAAGATCGGAAAGAGGCCCCCTGGTTTTTGCACAAAGTTAAATGAATAGATCTGCACAAGTTAAAGTGTCAACCCAGCAGTTAGTCCTGTTTTAGCTCTGAAACATTTGGCAGCGTCTCACGTGTGTGTGTGTGTGTGTGTGTGTGGGGGGGGGGGTTATGGTCTGTGTACCACACCAGACACCAGTCACCTAAAGGTCTTACAGTCTTGGCCTGCAGTGACGGGGTTGCTATTGCCTTACAATAACCTGGACAGGGCCCAGATAGCAAAACTGCTGTGGCCCGGACCCGTCCCACACCCGACACTTTCATCCGGTCCACATATCACGTGGAATGGTGGCACTTGGGCGGTCCGCTCCTGTTTGCCAGACCTGGGCCAGAACCAAGCCATAGCAATGCCCCATGTGCCACATATTTGCCAAAGGTGGCCATATTTGTTCTGTGATATTTGGGCCATATTCACCATTTACCACACAGGCCACTTCAGGGTCACATCCGGATCACATGTTGCCCAGAGCAACGCATTTTTGCCAAAAAAGGCCCACATGTGATTTGGCATATTTGGGCCATATTTGCTGTTATACATGTGGGCCACTTCAGGATCACATCCATTTTGTCAGGGCCAGAAGGAGGCCACCAGTGCTTGAAGTGGCCCACATCTGGATGCTATCCAGGGGAAGTAAGTGCACTCAGTTGGTATTTAGTCTAGTTCAGTGCTGGACCGGAAGCAACACCGGAAACCTGCAGCATTATGTCATCAGCATCATGTGAACTGCATGCATAACATGGCTGGTGTTTGCTTTCTCACTGTGCAGAGGGTTTTTCTTCTGTTTGCCAGTGCAAACGCTGGCCCAGCGTCTTTCCACGTGGCCCACATTTGAATAATTGTTGTTGTTTTTCCCAGGTTGGGTCGGGATCTGGGGACAGTATGCTGTGTTAGGCTCCCTGGCAGCCAGAGGGCCGCAGTTGTTGCACTTTTAAACCGTTTTTTTGTCGCATCTTTTCTGTGCTTTGATTGTTTTAATTCGTCCGATTCTTTATAATTTTAAGGACTTTGAGATGCATCTAATGTATGAAAAGATATCTATAAATAAAGTTTATTACTATTATTATAATTATCATTATTGTTATCATCATTATTAGAGGACGGACAGGATGCACATCCACATGCAACCCATAGAGGGCGCCCGTGTATGTGGAATAGTCTAAATGACTACAAACTAGATAAAGCTGATTCCAGGTCAGGCTCTGTGTTGTCAGATGAGTTCTGACGTGATCAGGAACTTGACTTGGGGCACTGCTCACCATAACCTTCAAATACAAGACAAATTTAACAAAAATAAAGATAAAGGTGCATAAAAAGCAAAAAGTAAAATAAATATCTACATCAGATGGGTGCTCCATCAATACCGCACTGGTGGATCTGTCAGTGTGTAAACAATCAAGTCCTGCTGGTTGAAAAGTCAGAAAAATGTGAAGGAAATTATTCTAAAAATCAACATGATCTGTGTGTAGAGGAAATATAAGATACATTTACACCTGCAAGCACATATAATATAATGATATGTATATATTATACACTACTACAACACTATATACTACTCTGCACTAAACCCTATGTAATATATTGAAAGCAATCGTTTTCCTTTTAAATCACTTGTTCTATATATATATATATATATATATATATATATATATATATACATATATATACACGCACACGCACACACACACACACACACACACACACACACACACACACACACATATATATATATATATATATATATATATATATATATATATATATATATATATGTGGGTAGTATTTCAGTGGGAATACAGTTCCAGGATTATGGAAGTAACTTCCTCTCAGTCCATCTCAGCTAGACAACCTGTATATTTCATGAACTAGGTCAGCTGGTCGTTACAGACATTTTGGGTGGCGATAACGGGCTAATTAAGGCCTACATATCATTTCTGATTCTGTCAAAAGTACTGGCAAATCCTGACTTGGTTTTATTCTATCTTCAAATGAGGATATTGGGGAAATGGTTGTGGGTCTGCGAGTTGTTTGGCTCATTGTGTCTGAACACTTGGTGTCTTGCTCTTCATCTACTGTGTTTGTCTGAGAAGCCTGCGAGGCCTCTGCCTCGTGCTCCTCTCTCCTCCTCTTACGAGGAGCTGCCGAGTCTCCGGGGGGGGGGGCATATCCTCCACCCTGCTGTGGCTGGCCACCCTAACCCCACCTAGCCAGCCTCCACTGGTCCTCATGACCTTCTCGTCCAGAACCTGAAGGTCCAACAGTTAGAGGTATGTGCAGATCAGACACAGGAGGCTTTCCGGGTTGGGCTGAACTTACTGACGGACTCTTGGAGCTGTGGTACCGGCGTGGATCGGGACACCGTCAGGCCCAGAGACTTGGAGTTGATGAACCTCAGTTTTGGAGGTAAAGCCTGTCTGGGTTGCATGCCCAGAGGGATCTGGACTAACACACCAGTTTAGCAGTCCTCCATGTTGCCAGTGACACATAGTGTGTGCTGATCAGCGTGAGGGGAAAGCTAAAGACTAATTAAATCCTGGACCACTGTGATACGTCTGCTGACACCTGCAGGTTAAAACCCGTGTAAAGGTTAAAAACACGGCAGGCTGGTCCTGGTACTCTGTGGTGTAAGCATAGCAGGAGAAACACAGCTGCAGATAATGGTATTTATAGTGGGTCTATTGGACGTAGGTGTGATACAGAAGCAGTGTTGACAGTATATATGATATACAGTGATATGACCGCATCGCAACAGGGGGGTCACAAATGTAGCGTGTGAGTAGCACAATAACGCATTTACACGAATATTACCTTGAGTCCTGGAGTAAAATATCAGCATTGTTTGCAAGTGGATATATATATGTATATATATATATATATATATATATATATATATATATATATGTGTGTGTGTGTTAGTTAGTGTAGATAGCAGGACCGAAAACTAAAGCACTTATGATCCTAATTCTTTTTGGAAGTGGTAGGTATTGTCTCAGAGAGTAAGGAGAAAAATCCCAGACAATTAAAATTATGCATAATTATGCATAAATATGCAAAATATGCATTTGTCTAAAAATGGCTAAAAACCACTTTTCTCGGCATTTCAGATGATTCTGAGCATCTTTGATTTTTTTCACCTATATAAAAAAATTTCTGGGACTTAGAAATGTTGTGGCTTTATGCAAAATATGCATTTTTGCAAAAATGCACTTATGATCCTCATTTTTTTTGGAGGTGGTAGGTATTGTTCCAGAGAGGACCAGAAAAATAGCAGAAAATTAAAATAATTATGCATGATTATGCAAAATACGCATTTTCTAAAAATGGCTAAAAACCACTTTTCTCGGCATTTCAGATGATTCTGAGCATTTGGGGGGGAGGGAGTTGGAGTGGGGGGGGTTTAGGGGCAGGGGGAAGGCGGTTAGCTGGCAGGATGAAGAGGAGGAGGGAGATTTAGACGGGTGGAGAACCAAACCGCTACATTGTAGCGGGGTTCTTCTAGTATATATATATATATATATATATATATATATATATATATATATATATATATATATATATAGAGAGAGAGAGAGAGAGAGAGTATGTGTGTGTATAGGAGAGAGTATATGTGTGTGTATAGGAGAGAGTATATGTGTGTGTATAGGAGAGAGTATATGTGTGTATAGGAGAGAGTATATGTGTGTATAGGAGAGAGTATATGTGTGTGTATAGGACAGAGTATATGTGTGTGTATAGGAGAGAGTATATGTGTGTGTATAGGAGAGAGTATATGTGTGTGTATAGGAGAGAGTATATGTGTGTGTATAGGAGAGAGTATATGTGTGTGTACAGGAGAGAGTATATGTGTGTGTACAGGAGAGAGTATATGTGTGTGTATATGAGAGAGTATATGTGTGTATAGGAGAGAGTATATGTGTGTGTATAGGAGAGAGTATATGTGTGTGTATAGGAGAGAGTATATGTGTGTGTATAGGAGAGAGTATATGAGTGTGTATAGAGTACATGTGGAGGGCTGCAAGACAACAGGCGGGAATATGTGTTGAGGAGCAGCAGAGGGAGGTGCAGTTAACTGAAGATGAGCGATTACAGGAGAGGATGGAAGAGAATGAGAGTCTGGTGTGTCTGAGTGTGTGTGTGTGTGTGTGTGTGTGTGTTTCTTTGTGAGGACCAATTGACCTTTGGCAAAGCCCCGCCCCCCTTAGTTACTGTTGCTATGCCCGTCAAGCGTTTCAGAACTATCCAGGAAGTAGCCGGAAAACACCAATACATGAAGGGAGAAATCAGCACAATGTGTGGCTAAAAGTAGCAGTAATAACACGTTAGCTGTATTAGCTATCAATACTAGCTAGTAGCTAGCTTAGCTTGGAGCAGACAGGTATCGGTGTTGATTCTGGATGGATGAAGCTGGCCATGGGGTCTGCTATACTGCCAGATCTATTGCCCACATTGTGCTTCTTGCCCTCTGGGTTTGGGGAGGGGAAAGAGAATTACCCCCCCCCTCCAAACTGTTCACATATCTAGTATCCGGTCTGCAGACCCCATAGGCCACACCGCTTCAGCATGTTGCTGTGTGTTTGAAAGCTTGACGGACCGTTGCTAAGGGAGGATTGGACCAGCACCGTTCCGGGGCGGGACTTCGCGAAAGGTCAATTGAGTTTTGAACCATCAAAGTGAGGACATCACGTGGGCCAGTCCTCACTTCATTAAAAACCATGGGAGGTCATTCTGACCGTCCATGGTCGTTCTAGCAGTTTTTAGGTTCGTTGCTTGGGACTGTTTCAGTATTTGATTGTAGTTCTTTTCCTACGTGTCGCGTTTTCTAGGCCTTGTTACGTGTGTTAGATTAGCAACATGTGTTTTCCCTTTTGTTTGTCAGGTCATATTTTCACTTTTTCAATTTTGCTATTCAAGTTCGACCACGTCTGTCTGAAGTTTAGATTGTTTAAAAATAGTATTGTAGTTTTGAAAATGTTAATTTGGGTGTCAGTCGTTTCCTTAACAGACATATTAACATATGCAACGCATTAATATCTCAGTTGGGTATTTATCTTGACAGAATATACACAGTAAAATCCTGAGTGCTAATTTAACTCTACACAGTAAAATCCTGAGTGCTAATTTAACTCTACACAGTAAAATCCTGAGTGCTAATTTAACTCTACACAGTAAAATCCTGAGTGCTAATTTAACTCTACACAGTAAAATCCTGAGTGCTAATTTAACTCTACACAGTAAAATCCTGAGTGCTAATTTAACTCTACACAGTAAAATCCTGAGTGCTAGTTTAACTTCCTGAGTGCTAATTTAACTCTGAGAGTGTACAAATGGATGCTTTTTTGCTGTGTAGAGTTTAAAAACCGGCGGTCAATTTGACCGCCCATGGTCGTTTTAGGCAGGACTGAAATCCCAGTACATCCTGTATGCCAGTGTTTCTCAACCCAGTCCTCAAGGACCCCCTATCCTGCAGATTTTCTTTGCAACCCTGTTTGTAGTTATTCAACCAATCAGCAATGAATTTTGTCAGATGTTGCACACCTTGCACAATGAAGTGCTGCGAGATGATTGGTCGAGTAAGTACAAGCAGGGCTACCTATGCAGGGTTACAATGAAAACCTGCGGGATAGGGGGTCCTGGAGGACTGGGTTGAGAAACACTGCTGTATGCAGTGATTGGTTGCAGTGAAACCAGCAGCACACACCGGTGCAGGGCGTCTGGTGACGTCGCTGTCCGTGGTGCTGAAACACGTCAGCAGACCCACGCACACACACACACCGCTGACAGGCTTCACCTGCGAGGGGGGGGGGGCTCTGCCTCGTGCCATCGACAGCCCCCCCCGCGTCTCCTGCCTGACATATTTCCAGTTCATTCCACGCCTTCTGACAGTGGTGGAAGTCCTGTGACGCTGTCCCGGTCAGTCACGTGATGCGTTGTCTTTTTTCATTAATCACGTGCATCTATCAAACTGGACTCCATTGTTTTTGTTTTTGATTTTTCTGTTATTATGAATGTCAGCTGGTGTAGGCTACAGCCGGTAGATGAAGACAGGCCTACCGCCGCAAAGGTGCAGCAGGCCGTGGATTGATGGGGCTCCCTGCGGGGAAGAGGTGAAAGGTGAGCCGGCAGCTCTCCCGGGGGGGGGGGGCATTGCTTATTTCCCCCTCCACCACACAAAACAAGAGCCAAACAGTCGCTCCCAAAAAAATGCGTTCGACAACACCACAAAACACCATGTAGCGAATTCGGGGGACAACGCAACCACAGGAACTGCCGCGGCCGGGAGGCGAACCCGTATCGCCCGCACCGCAGGAGGCATCGCTAACCGCTAGACTAAAGGGTCAGACCCGCCAGCCAGCGAGTCTTCTTATCCATCCACGTTACACTACCCCCCCTCCTTCGGGAAGCGCGTCCTCGCGCTTCAGCATATCAGCTCCTTCACGCCTCAGGGCGCATGCGCTTCCGATGGCCTTACGGTCGCTCCATCCCACTTCTGACACCAATGTAGTGAATTCGGGGGGCAACCACAGGATCTGCCGCGGCCGGGACGCGAACCCGTATCGCAGGAGACAGCGCTAACCGCTAGACTACAGGGTCAGACCCCTCCAGCCAGCGGCCAGCGTGTCTACTTATTCATGCACGTTACAACCACAAAACAAACACACAAACAGGGAAGGAAGACGACGTGTGAATAGGCTGAGTTGCAACAGTCGGTGCGTTTACACGCACAGTGACGTGGAGCCACGCTTACAGCTCCATTAGGCCATGTAATTGGACTACTGTCGTTGTCCCAGTCTACAAGAACCGGCGGAGAATCGATTTATTGACGGAAGTGTGTGCGACCCCGGTATTGTAGGTGGCGATATGCTCCCTTTCAGCTGGTTGCTGTTGGACCTTCTTCCGGTTGACCTACTGCGTCACATACCAAACAAGCGGCCAGTCAGCTGACACACCATGGGTTCATTTATTTTGGCCTTGCCCACACACTAAACAACCGTGGAGTAGGTCGTCTCGTTTGATTATTGATCATATTTACCCTCATTTCACCCTGAGTTGGAAAACTGTATGGTTTGGATATACTGAATTTGATAGGAACCTCCATTCTCAGTATTATTTAATCAGTTTGCTAATTATCTTAACAAAATTTTATATTCACAGATCTAAATTCTCTAGCAAGAAACCTTAATTTTCCTGAGCTGTCTGCGTATATCAAACGATATATTTCATCAATATCTGACAGTGAAAATAAAAAAGCTGTGAAAACTTATAAGCACTTTATGATTTACAAAATATTTAGTTAAGTGTGTAATTTATTTGTTTTACTTTATACAATCCCACCCTGGCGTATTTATGTTAATGTTTATGATAATATATATGTGTTAATGTTGTATACATTTAATAACGTGACTATTGTTGATTGACATTGTTGTATACGATTTTTGTTCACTTTTGTTAATAAAGTTCTTTAAAAAAAAGAAAAAAAGCTGACACAACATGGCGTCTGTCCCCTCGTGTGTCCAGAAAGGCGTGGCTCTCGCTCCCGCGCTCGCCATGTTGACACTGTTGATGCCACGCTGTTCGACTTCCGGGTGAAAGACCGCCGCGGGAACTGTGGAGCATGCGCAGAACGCCCAGGCCAGTTCGGGGCCGACTGACGCGTATACATGCCAGAGTAAATCCACCCCCAACCGCGTTAGCTAGGTGTGCTAGTCCCACTTCCAGAAATTCGATGTCGTACCACTTCAGTCGGGCTAACAAGTGTACATGTATTTTAAAAGTCCAGTTTTGGACGGACTAACACTGAAGTAATACTTGGGGTAGTATTGGTCGAGGATCAATGACCACACTGGGTTATAGAACTCAGGTTTAATCGTGGCTCAGTAGGCAGACGTAATAACCATACATGGTAGTGGTGTAACCATAATAACAGTCCGGGTAGTACATAACACCTAGTGTAGTTCCAGCGGATATACATGGCGTTATATCACTACATAACACTATAAATACACCTTTTCTAATGTCATGCAAACGTAGTGAGTGACACTATTGTGTTGTTGATGTTTATGGTGGTGAACAGCACCGTCTGCTCCGGTGCAGTCTCACAAACACACACCTTCATTAATGCACAAACATACACTGGCGCTCAGTCCAGCACACACTCATACACACCCAGTTTACTCAAACGTGTGAACATACACACAAACACACAAACACGCACACACACAGACAGCTCGCCATGTACTCATCAGTGGTGAAGACAGGGAAGGTCTTGGAAGACAGATGTTCACAGATGTCCTACAAGCCCTCAGCAGTGAGGAAGAGCCGCATCTGTCAGTCACGGTGACATAACTTCCTCTGAGTGTGTGTGTGTGTGGGGGGGTGTTCAGTAGGGGGGGGGGTTGCTGAGTGTGCACGTGCCAAGCCATTGTTCCCGAGCCCCTGGGTGCACCAGAGGTCAGGTTAAGGATGGCAGGAGGTCGTGAGGCCTCGTTCCTATGGCAGACTCCAGACTGTCAGCTGCACGAGACACGTACGAAGGGAGTGGGTAATTTGATCCTTATTAGGTAGACCCTGACCCTTACGTTTCTCACTCTGTCCCTTACACGCACACACACACACACACACGCACACACATACACACACACACACACACACATACTCGTGACAAAAAGAAACATCTAGGGTCTAGTCCGCTGCCAACCAACACGGGGATCGCCGGCTTGAATCCCCGTGTTGCCTCCGACTTGGTCGGGCGTCCCTACAGACACAACTGGCTGTGTGTGCAGCTGGAGAGCCGGATGTGGGTATGTGTCCTGGTCGCTACACTAGCGCCTCCTCTGGTCCTCTTCAGTGGGGAGGGGATAGCGTGATCCTCCCACGTGCTACGTCCCCCTGGTGAAACTCCTCACTGTCAGGTGATAAGAAGCGGCTGGCGACTCCACATGTATGGGAGGAGGCATGTGGTAGTCTGCAGCCACAGGGCTGCAGACTACCACATGCCTCCTCCCATACATACCACCATTTTGGTACTTGTGGAGCAGCAACCGGGACATCTCGGAAGAGTGGGGTAATTGGTCGGGTACAATTGACCTTTCGCAAAGTCCCGCCCCCCTTAGTTACTGTTGCTATGCCCGTCAAGCGTTTCAGAACTACCCAGGAAGTAGCCGGAAAACACCAATACATGAAGGGAGAAATCAGCACATTGAGTGGGTAAAAGTAGCAGTAATAATACGTTAGCTGTATTAGCTAGCAATAGTAGCTAGTAGCTAGCTTAGCTCGGAGCAGACAGGTATCTGTGTTGATTCTGGATGGATGAAGCTGGCCATGGGGTCTGCTATACTGCCAGATCTATTGCAGACATTGCACTTCTTGCGTTCTGGGTTTGGGGAAGGGAAAGAGAATTACCCCCCCTCCAAACTGTTCACATATCTAGCATCCGGTCTGCAGACCCCATAGCCACACCGCTTCAGTGTTTTGCTGTCTGTTTCAAAGCTTGACGGACCGTATAAGGTAGGATTGGACCAGCACCGTTCTGGGGCGGTACTTCGCGAAAGGTCAATTGTGGATAAAAAGAAACACAAGATGCTGCACGGATGCCTGTTCATTTAACTAACTGACAGTTTTACCCTCCAGCCCGGTGCCCCCTCACCCACAGGGGGGGGGGAGCAGGAACCAGACAGGCTGCATTGACAACATACTTGGGTGAAGTTGCATCTTTGCTCCAAACATGTTGTTGATACTTGTTACTGGGCGTTTATAGAGGCCACGGCGAGTCTGCTGACGCCACTTCCCCTTAGAAAACAGAACGGTGGTGGGTTCAGCTAAACCTTTCTTTCCTTTGTTTGTTTGTTGACGAGCAACTCCAACATGCAACGTGATTTGATGTGTAGTACTTCATGCCTTTGTCTGATGCAGTTCTGCGTCCTTCGTCCCTGACATCCGGTTCATACTGAGGGTTCCCACAACTAACACCCACCTCACTCGTCTATCCGTCTACACGTCTCGTGTCTGTCCTTCTAGTTCAGACAGGAAAATAATCCTCATTATTCTTTTCAGATTATCTACCTGACAGCTGCTAATACGGCACCGTACTGTGTGTAACTGGTGCAAAACAAAGCAGCTACTCCAAAAACGAGACCTTAACCCGAGTGGTCCGGTCTGATGCAGTGTCTTTGACCACATCTGCGTCTAAGTTTGTGTCTTGGTTTTATGGCTGGGGGAGCCTGGTCTGCTGCACCCGGTGGGCCCAGGGACCACGGCCCTGACTGGAGCTGCACCCGAAGACGAAACACCAAGAGTGGTGTGACAGAATGTGGAGGCGGGGCAGGCTAAGCTAGCTGCTAGCCCATGCAGACAGGCAGTTCCGACAGTCATCCTGGCTGGCGTTCAATCTCCTGGACAATGATATTATACGTATATATATATATATATATATATATATATATATATATGTGTGTGTATATATATATATGTTTGTATATATATATATATATATATATATATATATATATATATATATATATATATATTGGATATATGTGTTTTGTAGTTTTTGTCGTTTTTTGTAGTTTGGATGTGTGTTGTTGTCTTTGTGTTGCACTGCTGTGGGCTGGGGGAAATGATGTTTCGTTTCATTTGATGTGCGCAGGTGCATGAAATGAAATGACAAATAAATGTTCCCGATTGCTGAAGTTAGTTCTGCAATTAGTTGTACAGACTGCATGAGACAAACGAGTAGGCTATACCAAGCCGCTGAGCTGCACCTACTACAACCCAGATTAATAGTTTGTGTGGAGGCCTACAGACCTGAGTCATTTTTAAAAACAGTATTTTTCCTCTTTGAATGACACATTCAGACACACACGGTTTGTGTTGAAATAGTGAATGTGTGAAATCGCAGGTCATATGTGTGACACGTAGGCCTGGACATGTGGGTCATATGTGTGACACGTAGGCCTGACATGTAGGTCATATGTGTGACACGTAGGCCTGGACATGTGGGTCATATGTGTGACACATAGACCTGACATGTAGATCATATGTGTGACACGTAGGCCTGGACATGTGAGTCATATGTGTGACACGTAGGCCTGACATGTAGGTCATATGTGTGACACGTAGGCCTGGACATGTGGGTCATATGTGTGACACGTAGACCTGACATGTAAGTCATATGTGTGACACGTAGGCCTGACATGTAGGTCATATGTGTGACACGTAGGCCTGGACATGTGGGTCATATGTGTGACACGTAGGCCTGACATGTAGGTCATATGTGTGACACGTAGGCCTGGACATGTAAGTCATATGTGTGACACGTAGGCCTGGACATGTAAGTCATATGTGTGACACGTAGACCTGACATGTAAGTCATATGTGTGACACGTAGGCCTGGACATGTAGGTCATATGTGTGACATGTAGGCCTGACATGTAGGTCATATGTGTGACACGTAGGCCTGGACATGTAAGTCATATGTGTGACACGTAGGCCTGGACATGTAAGTCATATGTGTGACACGTAGACCTGACATGTAAGTCATATGTGTGACATGTAGTACTGACATGTAGTTCATATGTAGGGCATGTAGGCCTGACATATAGGTCATATGTGTGACATGTAGGCCTGGACATGTGGGTCATATGTGTGACATGTAAGCCTGAAATGTAGGTCATATGTGTGACATGTAATACTGACATGTAGATCATATGTGTGACATGTAGGCCTGACATGTATGTCATATGTGTGACATGTAGTACTGACATTTGGGTCATATGTGTGACATGTAGGCCTGACATGTAGGTCATATGTGTGACATGTATTACTGACATGTGGGTCGTATGCGTGACATGTAGGCCTGACATGTAGGTCATATGTGTGACATGTAGGCCTGACATGTAGGTCATATGTGTGACATGTAGTACTGACATGTAGGTCATATGTGTGACATGTAGTACTGACATGTGGGTCATATGTGTGACATGTAGTACTGACATGCATGTTATATGTGTGACATGTAGTACTGACATGTATGTCATATGTGTGACATGTAGTACTGACATGTAGGTCATATGTGTGACATGTGGTACTGACATGTAGGTCATATGTGTGACATGTAGGCCTGACATGCGGGTCATATGTGTGACATGTAGTACTGACTTGTAGGTCATATGTGTGACATGTAGTACTGACATGTAGATCATATGTGTGACACGTAGTACTGACATGTAGGTCATATGTGTGAGACGTAGGCCTGGACATGTGGGTCATATGTGTGATATGTAGTACTGACATGTAGGTCATATATAGTGACACGTAGGCCTGGACATGTGGGTCATATGTGTGACATGTAGTACTGACATGTAGGTCATATGTGTGACATGTAGGCCTGACATGTAGGTCATATGTGTGACACGTAGGCCTGGACATGTAAGTCATATGTGTGACACGTAGACCTGACATGTAAGTCATATGTGTGACACGTAGGCCTGGACATGTAGGTCATATGTGTGACATGTAGGCCTGACATGTAGGTCATATGTGTGACACGTAGGCCTGGACATGTAAGTCATATGTGTGACACGTAGGCCTGGACATGTAAGTCATATGTGTGACACGTAGACCTGACATGTAAGTCATATGTGTGACATGTAGTACTGACATGTAGTTCATATGTAGGGCATGTAGGCCTGACATATAGGTCATATGTGTGACATGTAGGCCTGGACATGTGGGTCATATGTGTGACATGTAAGCCTGAAATGTAGGTCATATGTGTGACATGTAATACTGACATGTAGATCATATGTGTGACATGTAGGCCTGACATGTATGTCATATGTGTGACATGTAGTACTGACATTTGGGTCATATGTGTGACATGTAGGCCTGACATGTAGGTCATATGTGTGACATGTATTACTGACATGTGGGTCGTATGCGTGACATGTAGGCCTGACATGTAGGTCATATGTGTGACATGTAGGCCTGACATGTAGGTCATATGTGCAACATGTAGTACTGACATGTAGGTCATATGTGTGACATGTAGGCCTGACATGTAGGTCATATGTATGTCATGTAGGGCTGCGATTCAACACAGCCCACCTCCTACTGTTTAATGTGGTTCGGGCAACAACTGTACTTTTAAGCGGCCAGCTGGGGTTGTGGGAAAGCCAATTTAAATTGAATGGAATATCACGTGGACATGAGGGGGAAGGGGGGAGGTGAGGAGGAAGGGGGAGGGGGGGTCTCTATCAGAAGTAGGTGGGTCAGGGGGCTCCGTGGCGTGTGTAAGAAGAGGGGACGGGACGGAGGCGAAGACATTCTTTGGCAGGAGGGGTAAAGGATGGTGAGCGTTCATCCGGCTGGCTGTTTATAGGCCCGTGTTTTGTTTTTGTTTTTTTTGCCGGAGCTGCAGGAGCCTTAATTGGGAACGTCAGAGCATGGCAGAAGGTAAAGCCAGAGGGCGCAGTCCTCTCCTCCTTTCTCCCGGAGGGTCTCGCACACTGACAATATGTGTTTTGACTGTCTGTCAGATACGGGGACTCGTTTCAGAGAAAGGTGTGTGTGTGTGTGTGTGTGTGTGTGTGTGTGTGTGTGTGTGTGTGTGTGTGTGTGTGCGTGTGTGTGTGTGTGTGTGTGTTCCTGCAGAGGACTTGTGTGTGAGGCGGTGGGTTGGTTAGTCGGGGGGGGGGGGTGAGGAAGACGTCAGTCAGATGGTTTCTGATCCCTCACAGCATCACAGGTCAGCAGCACTGGTGCAGACTGGACCTTCTGCAGAGAAGAAGAGACGGGTTGCTGGTTTTGTCTTCACTTTGATATGAGATTTAAAAAAGAGGAGACGGATCTGTTTTGTGGGGCTTCTGGTTCACGGCTATACCGCTTGTCATTCTCACGCTACTGCAGCAGATGTGTTATTACAGGTTATTAGAGCTTATTAGAGGTTATTAGAGGTTATTAGGCATCATATACATTAGAAACCACGACTTACGTACAACATGAGGAGCTTCACCCTCCAAAGCCAACGTTAAAATACAACACAGACAAGAAACAGATGTAACGAAGAAGACGACGAAGAAGAAGGAGAAGGAGAAGAAGAAGAAGGAGAAGAAGAAGAACAAATATTTGGGCTATTACTGTTAACAAATGGTTTATGACGTCAAGTACAGTGGGGGTGTGATAGACCTGGTCGTGAATATATTTCGTGACTTTTTGCGAGGTGGATTTGCCAGGAGCAGAATCCTCTTTTTCACATTAATGAGCGTTTGCAGAGCCTCCTCCCGGCGTCAGGAGCACAGATCTCCTCGCAGCATCTCCTGTCAGACCAGGGGGAGGCACTGGGCCGGGCAAGCGGGTCCTCCCTCTGCACTCGGACCTGTGTGGCAGGAAGCCTGGCTTGGTGAATGGGGTCACACAGCCACTCTGCTCTCTGTGTTTTTGGACAGGGGGCAGTGGGAAGCCGGAGGAGGAGGAGGAGGTGGAGGAAGAGGAGGAGGAGGGAGGGTCGAGTCGAGGCAGCGGTGCATGTAAATGGTTCAACGCGCGGATGGGTTTCGGCTTCCTGTCCATGAGCAGCAGAGACGGGGAGCCGCTGGACGCGCCCGTCGACGTGTTTGTCCACCAGGTGAGCCGCCTCTACCACCACGGACACACACACACACACACACACACACACACACACACACACACACACACACACACACACACACATATACATACATACATACACACACACACACACACACACACACACACACACACACACATACATACATATATATACATATATATATATATACATACATACATACATACACACACACACACACACACATATATATATATATACATACATACATACAAACACACACACACACACATATACATATACATATACATACATACATACATACATACATACACACACACACACACACACACACACACACACACACACACACACACACACACACACACACACACACACACACACACACACACACACACACACAAATAAAGTAAACAATAATAACAATGCTGTTGTCTGCAAAACGATGTAGGTTATATAACCAGCAAGGCCTGTTAAATGTTTCCAGGGTTGCCAAGTCTCACGCATCTGGCATGACTCTCACGCTTTCAGAGTCTATCTCACGCAAATCTCACGCAAATCTCACGCCCAAACACCGCGACAGTAACAGGGGTGAACAGGCAAACGTAAAAGTGTTTCTGGTATGGTAGTGGTCTCAAAGTGTTTCTGGTATTGTAATGGTCTCAAAGTGTTTCTGGTATGGTAGTGGTCTCAAAGTGTTTCTGGTATTGTAGTGGTCTGAAAGTGTTTCTGGTATGGTAGTGGTCTCAAAGTCTTTCTGGTATAGTAGTGGTCTCAAAGTGTTTCTGGTATGGTAGTGGTCTAAAAGTGTTTCTGGTATTGTAATGGTCTCAAAGTGTTTCTGGTATGGTAGTGGTCTCAAAGTGTTTCTGGTATTGTAGTGGTCTGAAAGTGTTTCTGGTATGGTAGTGGTCTCAAAGTGTTTCTGGTATTGTAATGGTCTCAAAGTGTTTCTGGTATGGTAGTGGTCTCAAAGTGTTTCTGGTATGGTAGTGGTCTCAAAGTGTTTCTGGTATGGTAGTGGTCTCAAAGTGTTTCTGGTATTGTAGTGGTCTCAAAGTGTTTCTGGTATTGTAGTGGTCTCAAAGTGTTTCTGGTATTGTAGTAGTCTCAAAGTGTTTCTGGTATGGTAGTGGTCTCAAAGTGTTTCTGGTATGGTAGTGGTCTCAAAGTGTTTCTGGTGTAGTAATGGTCTCAAAGTGTTTCTGGTATTGTAGTGGTCTCAAAGTGTTTCTGGTATGGTAGTGGTCTCAAAGTGTTTCTGGTATGGTAGTGGTCTCAAAGTGTTTCTGGTATGGTAGTGGTCTCAAAGTGTTTCTGGTATTGTAGTGGTCTGAAAGTGTTTCTTGTATGGTAGTGGTCTCAAAGTGTTTCTGGTATTGTAATGGTCTCAAAGTGTTTCTGGTATGGTAGTGGTCTCAAAGTGTTTCTGGTATTGTAGTGGTCTCAAAGTGTTTCTGGTATGGTAGTGGTCTCAAAGTGTTTCTGGTATTGTAGTAGTCTCAAAGTGTTTCTGGTATTGTAGTGGTCTCAAAGTGTTTCTGGTATGGTAGTGGTCTCAAAGTGTTTCTGGTATGGTAGTGGTCTCAAAGTGTTTCTGGTATGGTAATGGTCTCAAAGTGTTTCTGGTGTAGTAATGGTCTCAAAGTGTTTCTGGTATTGTAGTGGTCTCAAAGTGTTTCTGGTATGGTAGTGGTCTCAAAGTGTTTCTGGTATGGTAGTGGTCTCAAAGTGTTTATGGTATTGTAATGGTCTCAAAGTGTTTCTGGTATTGTAGTGGTCTGAAAGTGTTTCTGGTATGGTAGTGGTCTCAAAGTGTTTCTGGTATGGTAGCGGTCTGAAAGTGTTTCTGGTATGGTAGTGGTCTCAAAGTGTTTCTGGTATGGTAGTGGTCTGAAAGTGTTTCTGGTATTGTAGTGGTCTGAAAGTGTTTCTGGTGTAGTAGTGGTCTCAAAGTGTTTCTGGTATGGTAGTGGTGTCAAAGTGTTTCTGGTATGGTAATGGTCTCAAAGTGTTTCTGGTATTGTAGTGGTCTCAAAGTGTTTCTGCTATAGTAGTGGTCTCAAAGTGTTTCTGGTATGGTAGTGGTCTCAAAGTGTTTCTGGTATGGTAGTGGTCTCAAAGTGTTTCTGGTATGGTAGTGGTCTCAAAGTGTTTCTGGTATGGTAGTGGTCTCAAAGTGTTTCTAGTATGGTAATGGTCTCAAAGCGTTTCTGGTATAGTAGTGGTCTCAAAGTGTTTCTGTTGTAGTAATGGTCTCAAAGTGTTTCTGGTATTGTAGTGGTCTCAAAGTGTTTCTGGTATTGTAGTGGTCTCAAAGTGTTTCTGGTATTGTAATGGTCTCAAAGTGTTTCTGGTAGAGTAGTGGTCTCAAAGTGTTTCTGGTATAGCAATGGTCTCGAACTGTTCCTGGTGTAGTCATGGTCTCAAAGTGTTCCTTGTATAGCAATGGTCTCAAAGTGTTTCTGGTATTGTAGTGGTTTCAAAGTGTTTCTGGTATGGTAGTGGTCTCAAAGTGTTTCTGGTATTGTAGTGGTCTGAAAGTGTTTCTGGTATGGTAGTGGTCTCAAAGTGTTTCTGGTATTGCAATGGTCTCAAAGTGTTTCTGGTATGGTAGTGGTCTCAAAGTGTTTCTGGTATTGTACTGGTCTCAAAGTGTTTCTGGTATGGTAATGGTCTCAAAGTGTTTCTGGTATTGTAGTAGTCTCAAAGTGTTTCTGGTATTGTAGTGGTCTCAAAGTGTTTCTGGTATGGTAGTGGTCTCAAAGGGTTTCTGGTATGGTAGTGGTCTCAAAGTGTTTCTGGTATGGTAATGGTCTCAAAGTGTTTCTGGTGTAGTAATGGTCTCAAAGTGTTTCCGGTATTGTAGTGGTCTCAAAGTGTTTCTGGTATGGTATTGGTCTCAAAGTGTTTCTGGTATGGTAGTGGTCTCAAAGTGTTTCTGGTATAGCAATGGTCTCGAACTGTTCCTGGTGTAGTCATGGTCTCAAAGTGTTCCTTGTATAGCAATGGTCTCAAAGTGTTCCTGGTATAGCAATGGTCTCAAAGTGTTTCTGGTATGGTAGTGGTCTCAAAGTGTTTATGGTATAGTAATGGTCTCAAAGTGATTCTGGTGTGGTAATGGTCTCAAAGTGTTTCTGGTATAGTAATGGTCTCAAAGTCTTTCTGGTGTAGTAATGGTCTGAAAGTGTTTCTGGTATAGCAATGGTCCCAAAGTCTTTCTGGTGTAGTAATGGTCTCAAAGTTGTTCTGGTATGGTAGTGGTCTCAAAGTGTTTCTGGTGTAGTAATGGTCTCAAAGTCTTTCTGGTATTGTAGTGGTCTCAAAGTGTTTCTGGTATTGTAGTGGTCTCAAAGTGTGTCTGGTATGGTTTTGGTCTCAAAGTGTTTCTGGTATAGTAGTGGTCTCAAAGTGTTTCTGGTATTGTAATGGTCTCAAAGTGTTTCTGGTATGGTAGTGGTCTCAAAGTGTTTCTGGTATGGTAGTGGTCTCAAAGTGTTTATGGTATTGTAGTGGTCTCAAAGTGTTTCTGGTATGGTAGTGGTCTCAAAGTGTTTCTGGTATAGTAATGGTCTCAAAGTGTTTCTGGTGTAGTAATGGTCTCAAAGTGTTTCTGGTGTAGTAACGGTCTCAAAGTGTTTCTGGTATTGTAGTGGTCTCAAAGTGTTTCTGGTGTAGTAATGGTCTCAAAGTCTTTCTGGTATTGTATTTGTTAAACCAAGCGAACGACTTTGACTCTAGAACAGGGGTCCCCAATTACTTTTCATAGCGGGCCACTTTTAGGGCCACTTTTAAAACCATGGGCCACTCAACCTCCAGCAGGTTGCAGGTATTATAATTTAAATAGAGATTTTTCATCTATTTTTCGATATATTACTAGTCTTACTTTTACTACTGTAAACTAGTAATAAGACACGTTAGTCCCTAGCTAACGAGTTTGACCCTTTAGCCGAGCGGTTAGTGATGTCGCCTTGTGGTGCAGCACACGCTGTATCGAATCCCGCAGCAGGCAACAAAATAACCGGTTACACTGAGATTTTTTTTTTTTTTTGGTAGGGAAATTAAAAAAAAATCTTCCTTCTGGCATTTCTCCAAAAATCCTCGCGGACCATAATTCAACCCGTCACGGGCCGGACGTGGCCCGCGGGCCGCCTATTGGGGACCCCTGCTCTAGAAGGCAGCTGAGTATTCGAAAACTGGATCTTTTATGTGGGTATTTCCATGGAGACGCATCTTAACTTGCCCTCTGATTGGTGCATTACGCCTCTCTCCGTGTAGAATAAACGCTGTGTAAGCAGCCTGGCCAGCTAGCTTATCATTAGCTGTCTAACGTTGAGCGCGCGGCAGAGAGAAGAATGAAAACAATGAATGAAAGCGTGCGCATGAGCGCAAAATCTCACTCCGCCCAGGTTACCCACATAGCAAAACTGCTGTGGCCTGGACCCGTCCCGCACCGACACTTTCATCCGGCCCAAATACCGCGTGGAATGATGGCACTTGGGCGGTCCGCTCCTGTTTGCCAGATCTGGGCCAGAACCAAGCCATAGCAATGCCGCATGTGCCACATATTTGCCAAAGGTGGCCATATTTGTTTTGTGATATTTGGGCCATATTCACCATTTACCACACGGGCCACTTCAGGGTCACATCCAGATCACATGTTACCCAGAGCACCGCATCTTTGCCAAAAAAGGCCCACATCTGATTTGGCATATTTGGGCCATATTTGCTATTATACATGTGGGCCACTTCAGGCTCATATCCATTTTGTCAGGGCCAGCAGAAGACCATCAGTGCCGCATCACTGCCTGAAGTGGCCCACATCCGGATGCTCTCTGGGTACCAAATTCGGCAACTCTGGGCCTTGTGCTATAATACTAGAGGTGTAACGTGCACGTTTTTGTACCGAAAATGTTCAGTATGGGTCGTTCGGTTCGGCACACACGTGTACCGGAGAAACGCAGTGTTGCAGTGTTACAGTGTTGCTTACTTTCACAAATGGCTGGATGTTTTGCGTTCAGCCAACCCACTAAGCACACACACACACATACACACACAGATTGCCGGTAATAATCCAGCACAGCGCCGCCTCGTGGTTATGGCGAATGCAGATAAATTAGAGCTTTAAGAATCTTAACGTGAATGAAGGTACAGCTAATCTTCTAAATGCTGCACCTTAATGGGTGTTTATTTTATGATATCTTTTTATATTTGCGAGAATATTTACTTTGACTTACTTTTAAGTAAATGTCACATTTTTAATAGTAGGTTGCAGCAGTGGTGACAGAAATATTTTTTTTATTTATATTTAAGAAAGAACGAGTCATAGTTTGTTCAGTAAACCACTGTTTGATAAAAAAATATGCAATTTTATGTTTTGTCCCCTCCCCCATCCCGGTGTACCGAAAACGTACCGAATCGTGACTACATAACCCATATACAAGCCGCACCGTGATTTTTGTGCACCATTACACCCCTAATGAGGAGACTCTTGTACCGAGTCTCCCTCCGTCTGTCACTTGTAGACCTGGATCTAAGCAAGTCTATAGCCGTCTGCCAGTCCTCTTCAATATATTCAGTACCTACACCTCTTTCCCGTTTACAAGAAATATTTGGCAAGTCCTACATACCAGAGGAACTGAGAAATGAATAAAATGATGATATAAAAGGTTTACCATTTTGGTGCGCCAAGATAAATCTCTCTACGTCACTACAAGGGGGGTTAACAGAAAAGGAGGTCACCTGAGATGATATAAAATGCCTGATTTGCAGCTAGCCAAAGAAATGTTCACTGGGTATATCAAATGTCTCTTGTTACTGCAGGAAGGACAGTAGAGTATTATCATGGCCGTATTAATCCACCAGGGGGCCTGCATCAGTAGAGACTGTAGCTTGGGCCCTGCATCAGTAGAGACTGTAGCTTGGGGCCCCGCATCAGTAGAAACTGTAGCTTGGGCCCCGCATCAGTAGAAACTGTAGCTTGGGCCCTGCATCAGTAGAAACTGTAGCTTGGGGCCCTGCATCAGTAGAGACTGTAGCTTGGGGCCCTGCATCAGTAGAGACTGTAGCTTGGGGCCCCGCATCAGTAGAAACTGTAGCTTGGGCCCTTCATCAGTAGAGACTTTATAGCTTGGGCCCTTCATCAGTAGAGACTTTATAGCTTGGGCCCTTCATCAGTAGAGACTTTGTAGCTTGGGCCCTGCATCAGTAAAGACTTTGTAGCTTGGGGCCCCGCATCAGTAGAAACTGTAGCTTGGGGCCCTGCATCAGTAGAGACTGTAGCTTGGGGCCCTGCATCAGTAGAGACTGTAGCTTGGGGCCCTGCATCAGTAGAAACTGTAGCTTGGGGCCCCACATCAGTAGAGACTGTAGCTTGGGGCCCTTCATCAGTAGAAACTGTAGCTTGGGGCCCTGCATCAGTAGAGACTGTAGCTTGGGGCCCTGCATCAGTAGAGACTGTAGCTTGGGGCCCCGCATCAGTAGAAACTGTAGCTTGGGCCCTTCATCAGTAGAGACTTTATAGCTTGGGCCCTTCATCAGTAGATACTTTATAGCTTGGGCCCTTCATCAGTAGAGACGTTGTAGCTTGGGCCCTGCATCAGTAAAGACTTTGTAGCTTGGGGGCCTGCATCAGTAGAGACTGTAGCTTGGGCCCTGCATCAGTAGAAACTGTAGCTTGGGCCCTTCATCAGTAGAGACTGTAGCTTGGGCCCTGCATCAGTAGAGACTTTGTAGCTTGGGCCCTGCATCAGTAAAGACTTTGTAGCTTGGGGGCCTGCATCAGTAGAGACTGTAGCTTGGGCCCTTCATCAGTAGAGACTGTAGCTTGGGCCCTGCATCAGTAGAGACTTTGTAGCTTGGGGCCCTGCATCAGTAGAGACTTTGTAGCTTGGGGCCCTGCATCAGTAGAGACTGTAGCTTGGGGCCCTGCATCAGTTGAGACTTCAGCTTGGGGCCCCGCATCAGTAGAAACTGTAGCTTGGGCCCTTCATCAGTAGAGACTTTATAGCTTGGGCCCTTCATCAGTAGAGACTTTATAGCTTGGGCCCTTCATCAGTAGATACTTTGTAGCTTGGGCCCTGCATCAGTAAAGACTTTGTAGCTTGGGGGCCTGCATCAGTAGAGACTGTAGCTTGGGCCCTTCATCAGTAGAGACTGTAGCTTGGGCCCTTCATCAGTAGAGACTGTAGCTTGGGCCCTGCATCAGTAGAGACTTTGTAGCTTGGGGCCCTGCATCAGTAGAGACTTTGTAGCTTGGGGCCCTGCATCAGTAGAGACTGTAGCTTGGGGCCCTGCATCAGTAGAGACTGTAGCTTGGGGCCCTGCATCAGTAGAGGCTGTAGCTTGGGGCCCTGCATCAGTAGAGACTGTAGCTTGGGGCCCTGCATCAGTAGAAACTGTAGCTTGGGCCCTTCATCAGTAGAGACTGTAGCTTGGGCCCTGCATCAGTAGAGACTTTGTAGCTTGGGCCCTGCATCAGTAGAGACTTTGTAGCTTGGGGCCCTGCATCAGTAGAAACTGTAGCTTGGGCCCTTCATCAGTAGAGACTGTAGCTTGGGCCCTGCATCAGTAGAGACTTTGTAGCTTGGGCCCTGCATCAGTAGAGACTTTGTAGCTTGGGGCCCTGCATCAATAGACACTGTAGCTTGGGCCCTGCATCAGTAAAGACTGTAGCTTGGGGCCCTGCATCAGTAGACACTGTAGCTTGGGCCCTGCATCCATAGAGATTGTAGCTTGGGCCCTGCATCAGTAGAGACTTTGTAGCTTGGGGCCCTGCATCAGTAGAGACTTTGTAGCTTGGGGCCCTGCATCAATAGACACTGTAGCTTGGGCCCTGCATCAGTAGAGACTTTGTAGCTTGGGGCCCTGCATCAGTAGAGACTGTAGCTTGGGCCCTGCATCAGTAAAGACTGTAGAGACTGTAGCTTGGGCCCTGCATCAGTAGAGACTGTAGCTTGGGGCCCTGCATCAGTACAGACTGACGCTTGGGCTCTGCATCAGTAGAGACTGTAGCTTGGGGCCCTGCATCAGTAGAGACTGTAGCTTGGGCCCTGCATCAGTAGAGACTGTAGATTGGGCCCTGCATCAGTGGAGACTATAGCTTGGGGCCCTGCATCGCGATGCAGGGTTGGAGCAAACGTCCCTTGTAGGGTATGATTTGGGATCCCTACTATACGTGAACACAATATCGCTGACCTTTTGGGGCCTCTCATGGTCCGGGGCCCCGGGGCACTCGCTCGGCATGCCCGGTCCATAATCCAGCCTTGAGTATTATCTGTAAATAACTCATCAAGTCCATTAATCCCCTTGTCCCGCCAAGAAGAGAACACAGATGAGCCAGTGCATGCAGGGAAGTCAGGATTTTGGACGATAGAAGACAGCAAGAATTTCACATTTTTCCTTCTCAGATATATAGTTATTTAGTTTTATCATGCCAGACTCTGACACTGGTGTTTCTATAACAAGACTGCGCTTCACTTCTGAATTTTTATTATTTGTATCATAAGTGATCAGACTCCCCATGGGGAGTAGAGCAAACCCAGGAATCAATACAAGGCTCCATCTTAAGATGTTATGTAACCATAGCCAGAAGTGGCGTGCATCACAACCCCAGTTGTAAAATACCAAATAAGCCATAGAAAGGCCATCCATATCTGTAGGTGAGGTAATATTTGAAGTCTTTGTCCAGGTTTTTTGGCTTGTCCAATAAATGTAGAAAATGCCTTTTCTAAGTCCTGGTTGATTTTCCATGGTAAGTACAGAAGGAGTATCTGTGGTGACAGGTGGGAAGCTGGATGTACGTATCCTGGTCGCTGCACTAGTGCCTCCTCTCGTCGGTTGGGGCGCCTGTTTGGGGGGGGGGACTGGGGGGAATAGCGTGATCCTCCCATGCGCTACGTCCCCCTGGTGAAACTCCTCACTAGTAATGGTCTGAAAGTGTTTCTGGTATAGCAATGGTCCCAAAGTCTTTCTGGTGTAGTAATGGTCTCAAAGTTGTTCTGGTATGGTAGTGGTCTCAAAGTGTTTCTGGTGTAGTAATGGTCTCAAAGTCTTTCTGGTATTGTAGTGGTCTCAAAGTGTTTCTGGTATTGTAGTGGTCTCAAAGTGTGTCTGGTATGGTTTTGGTCTCAAAGTGTTTCTGGTATAGTAGTGGTCTCAAAGTGTTTCTGGTATTGTAATGGTCTCAAAGTGTTTCTGGTATGGTAGTGGTCTCAAAGTGTTTCTGGTATGGTAGTGGTCTCAAAGTGTTTATGGTATTGTAGTGGTCTCAAAGTGTTTCTGGTATGGTAGTGGTCTCAAAGTGTTTCTGGTATAGTAATGGTCTCAAAGTGTTTCTGGTGTAGTAATGGTCTCAAAGTGTTTCTGGTGTAGTAACGGTCTCAAAGTGTTTCTGGCATTGTAGTGGTCTCAAAGTGTTTCTGGTGTAGTAATGGTCTCAAAGTCTTTCTGGTATTGTATTTGTTAAACCAAGCGAACGACTTTGACTCTAGAACAGGGGTCCCCAATTACTTTTCATAGCGGGCCACTTTTAGGGCCACTTTTAAAACCATGGGCCACTCAACCTCCAGCAGGTTGCAGGTATTATAATTTAAATAGAGATTTTTCATCTATTTTTCGATATATTACTAGTCTTACTTTTACTACTGTAAACTAGTAATAAGACACGTTAGTCCCTAGCTAACGAGTTTGACCCTTTAGCCGAGCGGTTAGTGATGTCGCCTTGTGGTGCAGCACACGCTGTATCGAATCCCGCAGCAGGCAACAAAATAACCGGTTACACTGAGATTTTTTTTTTTTTTGGTAGGGAAATTAAAAAAAAATCTTCCTTCTGGCATTTCTCCAAAAATCCTCGCGGACCATAATTCAACCCGTCACGGGCCGGACGTGGCCCGCGGGCCGCCTATTGGGGACCCCTGCTCTAGAAGGCAGCTGAGTATTCGAAAACTGGATCTTTTATGTGGGTATTTCCATGGAGACGCATCTTAACTTGCCCTCTGATTGGTGCATAACGCGTCTCTCCGTGTAGAATAAACGCTGTGTAAGCAGCCTGGCCAGCTAGCTTATCATTAGCTGTCTAACGTTGAGCGCGCGGCAGAGAGAAGAATGAAAACAACGAATGAAAGCGTGCGCATGAGCGCAAAATCTCACTCCGCCCAGGTTACCCACATAGCAAAACTGCTGTGGCCCGGACCCGTCCCGCCCCGACACTTTCATCCGGCCCAAATACCGCGTGGAATGATGGCACTTGGGTGGTCCACTCCTGTTTGCCAGATCTGGGCCAGAACCAAGCCATAGCAATGCCGCATGTGCCACATATTTGCCAAAGGTGGCCATATTTGTTTTGTGATATTTGGGCCATATTCACCATTTACCACACGGGCCACTTCAGGGTCACATCTGGATCACATGTTGCCCAGAGCAACGCATCTTTTACCAGAAAAGGCCCACATTTGATTTGGCATATTTAGGCCATATTTGCTATTATACATGTGGGCCACTTCAGGCTCACATCCAGTTTTTCAGGGCCAGAAGGAGGCCATCAGTGCCGCATCACTGCCTGAAGTGGCCCACATCCGGGTGCTCTCTGGGTACCGAATTCGGCAACTCTGGGCCTTGTGCTATAATACTAGAGGTGTAACGTGCACGTATTTGTACCGAAAATGTTCAGTATGGGTCTTTCGGTTCGGCACACACGTGTACCGGAGAAATGCAGTGTTGCAGTGTTGCAGTGTTGCATGTGTTGCATGTGTCGATGCAAGTGTGGAATTTTTGTGTGTGCAGCATTTGATTTAAAACACCGAGTTTCCTCCCAGCAACTTTCACAAATGGCCGGATGTTGTGTGTTCAGCCACCCCACTAAGCATGCGCGCACACACACACACACACACACACACAGATTGCCGGTAATAATCCAGCACAGCGCCGCCTCGTGGTTATGGCCAATGCAGATAAATTAGAGCTTTAAGAATCTTAACGTGAATGAAGGTACAGCTAATCTTCTAAATGCTGCACCTTAATGGGTGTTTATTTTATGATATCTTTTTATATTTGCGAGAATACTTACTTTGACTTACTTTTAAGTAAATGTCACATTTTTAATAGTAGGTTGCGGCAGTGGTGACATAATTATTTTTTTATTTATATTTAAGAAAGAACGAGTCATAGTTTGTTCAGTAAACCACTGTATGATAAAAAAAATATGCAATTTTATGTTTTGTCCCCCCTCCCCCATCCCGGTGTACCGAAAACGTACCGAATCGTGACTACATAACCGATATACAAGCCGCACCGTGATTTTTGTGCACCATTACACCCCTAATGAGGAGACTCTTGTACCGAGTCTCCCTCCGTCTGTCACTTGTAGACCTGGATCTAAGCAAGTCTATAGCCGTCTGCCAATCCTCTTCAATATATTCAGTACCTACATCTCTTTCCCGTTTACAAGAAATATTTGGAAAGTCCTACATACCAGAGGAACTGAGAAATGAATAAAATGATGATATAAAAGGTTTTCCATTTTGGCGCGCCAAGATAAATCTCTCTACGTCACTACAAGGGGGGTTAACAGAAAAGGAGGTCACCTGAGATGATATAAAATGCCTGATTTGCAGCTAGCCAAAGAAATGTTCACTGGGTATATCAAATGTCTCTTGTTACTGCAGGAAGGACAGTAGAGAATTATCATGGCCGTATTAATCCACCAGGGGGCCTGCATCAGTAGAGACTGTAGCTTGGGGCCCTGCATCAGTAGAGACTTTGTAGCTTGGGGCCCTGCATCAGTAGAGACTTTGTAGCTTGGGGCCCTGCATCAGTAGAGGCTGTAGCTTGGGGCCCTGCATCAGTAGAGACTGTAGCTTGGGCCCTGCATCAGTAGAGACTGTAGATTGGGGCCCCGCATCAGTAGAAACTGTAGCTTGGGCCCTTCATCAGTAGAGACTGTAGCTTGGGCCCTGCATCAGTAGAGACTGTAGCTTGGGGCCCTGCATCAGTAGAGACTGTAGCTTGGGGCCCCGCATCAGTAGAGACTGTAGCTTGGGCCCTGCATCAGTAGAGACTTTGTAGCTTGGGGCCCTGCATCAGTAGAAACTGTAGCTTGGGCCCTTCATCAGTAGAGACTGTAGCTTGGGCCCTGCATCAGTAGAGACTTTGTAGCTTGGGGCCCTGCATCAGTAGAGACTTTGTAGCTTGGGCCCTGCATCAGTAGAGACTTTGTAGCTTGGGGCCCTGCATCAATAGACACTGTAGCTTGGGCCTGCATCAGTAAAGACTGTAGCTTGGGGCCCTGCATCAGTAAAGACTGTAGCTTGGGGCCCTGCATCAGTAGACACTGTAGCTTGGGCCCTGCATCCGTAGAGATTGTAGCTTGGGCCCTGCATCAGTAGAGACTTTGTAGCTTGGGGCCCTGCATCAGTAGAGACTGTAGCTTGGGCCCTGCATCAGTAGAGACTTTGTAGCTTGGGGCCCTGCATCAATAGACACTGTAGCTTGGGCCTGCATCAGTAAAGACTGTAGCTTGGGGCCCTGCATCAGTAGACACTGTAGCTTGGGCCCTGCATCCGTAGAGATTGTAGCTTAGGCCCTGCATCAGTAGAGACTTTGTAGCTTGGGGCCCTGCATCAGTAGAGACTGTAGCTTGGGCCCTGCATCAGTAGAAACTTTAGCTTGGGCCCTTCATCAGTAGAGACTGTAGCTTGGGCCCTGCATCAGTAGAGACTTTGTAGCTTGGGGCCCTGTATCAGTAGAGGCTGTAGCTTGGGGCCCTGCATCAGTAAAGACTGTAGCTTGGGGCCCTGCATCAGTAGACACTGTAGCTTGGGCCCTGCATCCGTAGAGATTGTAGCTTAGGCCCTGCATCAGTAGAGACTTTGTAGCTTGGGGCCCTGCATCAGTAGAGACTGTAGCTTGGGCCCTGCATCAGTAGAAACTTTAGCTTGGGCCCTTCATCAGTAGAGACTGTAGCTTGGGCCCTGCATCAGTAGAGACTTTGTAGCTTGGGGCCCTGTATCAGTAGAGGCTGTAGCTTGGGGCCCTGCATCAGTAGAGACTGTAGCTTGGGGCCCTGCATCAGTAGAGACTGTAGCTTGGGGCCCTGCATCAGTAGAGGCTGTAGCTTGGGGCCCTGCATCAGTAGAGACTGTAGCTTGGGCCCTGCATCAGTAGAGACTTTGTAGCTTGGGGCCCTGCATCAGTAGAGACTGTAGCTTGGGCCCTGCATCAGTAGAAACTTTAGCTTGGGCCCTTCATCAGTAGAGACTGTAGCTTGGGCCCTGCATCAGTAGAGACTTTGTAGCTTGGGGCCCTGTATCAGTAGAGGCTGTAGCTTGGGGCCCTGCATCAGTAGAGACTGTAGCTTGGGGCCCTGCATCAGTAGAGACTGTAGCTTGGGGCCCTGCATCAGTAGAGGCTGTAGCTTGGGGCCCTGCATCAGTAGAGACTGTAGCTTGGGCCCTGCATCAGTAGAGACTTTGTAGCTTGGGGCCCTACATCAGTAGAAACTGTAGCTTGGGCCCTTCATCAGTAGAGACTGTAGCTTGGGCCCTGCATCAGTAGAGACTTTGTAGCTTGGGCCCTGCATCAGTAGAGACTTTGTAGCTTGGGGCCCTGCATCAATAGACACTGTAGCTTGGGCCTGCATCAGTAAAGACTGTAGCTTGGGGCCCTGCATCAGTAGACACTGTAGCTTGGGCCCTGCATCTGTAGAGATTGTAGCTTGGGCCCTGCATCAGTAGAGACTTTGTAGCTTGGGGCCCTGCATCAGTAGAGACTTTGTAGCTTGGGGCCCTGCATCAATAGAGACTCTAGCTTGGGCCCTGCATCAGTAGAGACTTTGTAGCTTGGGGCCCTGCATCAGTAGAGACTGTAGCTTGGGCCCTGCATCAGTAGAGACTGTAGATTGGGGGCCCTGCATCAGTAGAGACTGTAGCTTGGGGCCCTGCATCGCAACGCAGGGTTGGAGCAAACGTCCCTTGTAGGGTATGATTTGGGATCCCTACTATACGTGAACACAATATCGCTGACCTTTTGGGGCCTCTCATGGTCCGGGGCCCCAGGGCACTCGCCCGTCATGCCCGGTCCATAATCCAGCCTTGAGTATTATCTGTAAATAACTCATCAAGTCCATTAATCCCCTTGTCCCGCCAAGAAGAGAACACAGATGAGCCAGTGCATGCAGGGAAGTCAGGATTTTGGGTGATAGAAGACAGCAAGGATTTCACATTTTTCCTTCTCAGATATTTAGTTATTTAGTTTTATCATGCCAGACTCTGACACTGGTGTTTCTATAACAAGACTGCGCTTCACTTCTGAATTTTTATTATTTGTATCACAAGTGATCAGACTCCCCATGGGGAGTAGAGCAAACCCAGGAATCAATACAAGGCTCCATCTTAAGATGTTATGTAACCATAGCCAGAAGTGGCGTGCATCACAACCCCAGTTGTAAAATACCAAATAAGCCATAGAAAGGCCATCCATATCTGTAGGTGAGGTAATATTTGAAGTCTTTGTCCAGGTTTTTTTGGCTTGTCCAATAAATGTAGAAAATGCCTTTTCTAAGTCCTGGTTGATTTTCAATGGTAAGTACAGAAGGAGTATCTGTGGTGACAGTTGGGAAGCTGAATGTACGTATCCTGGTCGCTGCACTAGCACCTCCTCTCGTCGGTCGGGGCGCCTGTTTGGGGGGGGGACTGGGGGGAATAGCGTGATCCTCCCATGCGCTACGTCCCCCTGGTGAAACTCCTCACTGTCAGGTGAAAAGAAGCGGCTGGTGACTCCACATGTATGGGAGGAGGCATGTGGTAGTCTGCAGCACCCCCCCCCCCCAGATCAGCAGAGGGGGTGGAGCAGCGACCGGAACGGTTCGGGAGAGTGGGGTAATTGGCCGGGTACAACTGGGGAGAAAAGGGGAAAAAAATCCAAAAGAAAAAAAAAGAAGAAGAAATAATGAACCCTCTTGGCAGGAGGGTGGCAGAAATGATCCTCTCACTCCGAGAGCATCAAGTGACCTGTCCACGTTCACCTTTTAACTCCCACCAGAGGAGTTAGATGGTTTAACTCCCACCAGAAGAGTTAGATGGTTTAACTCCCACCAGAAGAGTTAGATGGTTTAATCTCCACCAGAGGAGTTAGATGGTTTAACTCCCACCAGAGGAGTTAGATGGTTTAACTCCCACCAGGGGAGTTAGTTGGTTTAACTCCCACCAGAGGAGTTGGATGGTTTAACTCCCACCAGGGGAGTTAGGTGGTTTAACTCCCACCAGAGGAGTTTGATGGTTTAACTCCCACCAGAGGAGTTAGATGGTTTAACTCCCACCAGGGGAGTTAGGTGGTTTAACTCCCACCTGAGGAGTTAGATGGTTTAACTCCCACCAGGGGAGTTAGATGGTTTAACTCCCAGCAGAGGAGTTAGATGGTTTAACTCCCGCCAGGGGAGTTAGATGGTTTAACTCCCAGCAGAGGAGTTAGATGGTTTAACTCCCGCCAGAGGAGTTAGATGGTTTAACTCCCACCAGGGGAGTTAAATGGTTTAACTCCCACCAGAGGAGTTAGGTGGTTTAACTCCCACCAGAGGAGTTAGGTGGTTTAACTCCCACCAGAGGAGTTAGATGGTTTAACTCCCACCAGAGGAGTTAGATGGTTTAACTCCCGCCAGGGGAGTTAGATGGTTTAACTCCCACCAGAGGAGTTAGATGGTTTAACTCCCACCAGAGGAGTTAGATGGTTTAAGCCACAGTGCACTAAGACAGAAAAAGGACTTGGGAACGCGTCTCTTGGATCAGCTTCTCTGCGTGTCTGATGGTATCTTGAAGGTGTAATGAAAAGTTCACAAGCTGCTGTAAGTTCTAAATCAAAGTATTTCTACACAACAACAGCAAGGCTTGCTTTAACACAACCCAACAGGAAGCGACAACCTCGCTTAGGAGAAAAGGCGGTTGGCAAACCTTGAAAAGCAAACAGGTTCTCAAGTGAGCAGTGAACGGTAGTTGTGGAGTGGTTGTGGGAGTTTTGTGTTGAACTTACCAGAAGATTAGCCCATTTCAGAGATAAAGCAACTGTGACAAGACGGGCCGCTGTGTGAGCCTCGCCCCCGAGAGACATACTCGCTGTGGAGCTGAGGAGCCGCAGACGGGGGTTACGCTCGACAATTTCGGTTTAAAGGTGGGTCGGCCTCAGCAGAGACAGCAAGGCTCATTCCCCTGTCCACCCAGCCCTGCTTCCTGTTAGTGAGCCATTAAACCATCGGGGGACCTGAATCTCACATGGAGCCCACCCAGTCCTGAATCTTCGTCCCAGCTCTCTCATGTCAGGGCAGGAGACCCCCTTCTCGAGTTTCCCTGCCCTGCGTTTGCCGTAAATCATCAGGGAAAGAAGCAGCAGAAGGACTCTCACGCGCATCGGAGGGTTCAGCGGAACAAAACATCTTCATCCTGGGAAATTTGGTTCTCACTGGATTCCAATTTCTAATTATCACGAGGGAAGTGGGAAGTTACTAGTTAATGTTTAAAGTCTGGGGACCCCCCCGACCTCTCCCTTGGCATCTCTTTCTCAGCAGTAGATTGATCACGTGTGACTGGATTCCTGTTCATGAGAAAATCTGCGGCCAACATAACTGCAAGTATACATGTGCAGCGAGTGGTTGTGTACGAGAGCAGGAAGTCAGTTCTTGCCGAGGTTAAGCTGATAAGCAGGGGTGGCTGAGACGTGATGAGTCATCAGAGGTAAACAGAGAGAGGGTATACCCTCTCTCATGGACTGTGTTTCCGACAGTCCAGGGAATAGCTGTCAACTATCAATCTGTTTCAGTTATGTGCCTGTGATGGACTTATCATTAATAATTGGAATAACTGAAATAATTGGAATTATAGGCCCTGTGATGGTCTGGCGGCCTGTCCAAGGTGTCTCCCCGCCTGCTGCCCAGTGACTGCTGGGATAGGCTCCAGCATCCCCGCGACCCTGAGAGCAGGATAAGCGGCTTGGATAATGGCTGGATGGATGGATATATGGATGGATGGATATAAAGTCAAGCATCTCAGGGGTCAGAATGGTAAATCTGTTGGGGGAATGTGATGGTTTATGGGCATTTAGGATTTGGATTCCTTTCCCTCAATTACTACGTTGGCCCCAAATACGAGTGAAGATGGGTAACGGTAACCTGGCAGTTAATGAGCTTCTGTAACTACAGGGTCCCCGTATGCATACCTGTCATAGTCGAAGTATCCTCGAGTAAGAAACAGATCTATTATCTGCTCTATGGGGCCTCTGACCCTGCACCTAAAGCAGAGGGCTGGGGGGAGGATTTCCCCTGTGGGGGACGGATGAAGTAAACCCTATTCAAATTTCAAGCCTTGTGAGACGCAACGGAGAATGCCAGCGCAGTCCTACAGTAGATGGACTGTACGGTCTTGATGCTGCGCAGTAACCCAGGTAAGAAACTCAAAGAAGGTTGAGTCAGTTCATCTGGACACAACGTGTATTGACAGATACGTTTCATCACTCATCTAATGCCCCTTTCCACTGCATGGCACCGGCTCGACCCAACTCAACTCTACTCACTGTTTTTGAATTTCCATTGGGCAAAAGTTAGGGATAGTACCTGGCACCAGGTACTTTTTTTTGGTACCACCTCCATCAAGGTTCTAAGTGAGCTGAGCCGATACTAAAAGGTGACATGAAAATACCACAATAAATAAATAAATAAATAGATAGATAAATAAGATCTAAATATAAATATGTGCATATTTTATATTTATTTAAATATGAATAAAATCTTATAAAATAAACAAATAAAGAAATAGTAATATATAAATTTAAATATAAAAAAATAAATATAAACAAAAATATAACTAAAATTTATTTCTATTCATTTAAATATAGATAAAGTCTGACCACTGATTGGTCAGACAGAAATCGAGCAGCTGTTTATAACCAGGAAATGCCAGAGCGAGTCTCATGAAACTTGTGTTGTACTTCATAATCCATGTAAAACATGATGTGTTGTCGGTGAATCTCTCAGTTACAGTAGTGCTGCTCATGTGAAGCACACATTTACAGTTGGTCTTGTTGGCTTCTTTGAAAATAAACCCCCTGGTGTGGGGCGCTGGTAGACAAGGGAGGAAACACTAGTCAACACGCCCACAAATGACCAGCGGGTAGAGTCGAGCTGAGCCAGTACCATGTAGTAGAAAAGTGACCTCTTCAGTCTCAGCTGACTGCAGGTGTCCCACCCTTATAAACAACACAGTGCCAAACGATTGGGGATTGTTGCAGTCACGGCATTGTAAGATGGCGACAGATGCATGATGACCGAAACCAACGACCAGTTTCATGATCAATGGTCCCACCCATATTTGCATATGAAACTTGTTTGTTGGTTTCGGTTGTTAGGCACTGTGTTGTACTGTATTGTCTATAAGGGTGGGGACACCTGCAGTCGGTTAGACTGAGGAGGTCACTTAGATGAGTGATGAAACGTATCTGTCAGTGTGTCCGGATGAACTGGTGCAACCTTCTGTGGTGTACTGTACGGTGTTTCAAACACACGAGTCCTTGAACGGGTGGAAACAGCATGCACTCCAACTTAAAACCCTGCCGGTGTCTGTTTGTGCCTCCCACGGCCTCACTGACCTCACAGGCCTTCTGTAGTGATGCAACACAGAACCACAGTTGGCAAGTTCATGGTCTTCTGTGGAGAAGAGAAGCAAATTGGGTTGTGTTAACAACAAACTCTGTGCACGACATTGTAGTCACAATTTCCAACAGAGGACACAAAAGAGTTCAGAAGGCTATAGATTTATATATTTATTTATTTATTTATTTATTTATTTTCTCGTCATGGTAGATGCATGACTATACCATGGAAAATATCCACCTATGGTTTTTGTGTGACGCTCTTCGAGTAATGAACCCCTCCCTCTGGTTTTCCTCAGATCCTCTGGTGTAGTGGTCAGGCTGAGACCCGACCGGTTGGGTCTCATTTCGGAGACTGGTGGTGGTGGTGAAGAGGAAAGAGGAGGGGGGTTGGTGTGTGGAATGTTGGGGCTTGCCCGGGGGAAGGGGGGCATTGATTTACACACACACACACACACACTGCGGCGGGGGGGGGGGGGGGGGGTTAGGAGAGCAGTGATGTTTTAACAGGGCTGTCAATAAAAGTGATCTTATGAGGGGTGAGGCACCCTGAGAGAGTTTAGTGTGACAGGATGTTTCTTTTAATGCATGAAAATCTATGCAAATTATTTGAATTGTGCTGTTGCTTTACTATACTATACTACACTATACTATGCTGTACTACACTACACTACACTATACTATACTGTACTGTACTATACTATACTATACTACACTATACTATGCTGTACTACACTACACTACACTACACTATACTATACTGTACTGTACTATACTATACTATTGTCTATCGTCCGTCGCAGTGACAAGGACCATCTAGTCATCCAGTGATGGATGACTGATGACTTGCACAATGATTAAAGTGAGGAAAAGTTGCACATCATCAACCCCACTCTCTTGTCCAAGACCACCTACTACCAGTGGTAAGACTAGCAAGACGACTGGCAATGGAGATGGATGCAGATTTTTCCACAGGGTTTCTTCCCAAAGCCTTTCCCGTATACGAGTATACCCGTGAGGCAGCGGAGGGTTAAATCAGAGTTTTCCTTCTCCTAGATGAACTGCCTGGTGAGGCTAATGAGCTTCATCTACCCGGGTTTGAAATCAGAGTTGTCCTTCCACTAGACTGGCTACCAACCAAGGCTAATGAGTCCAATCGACCCACCCGATTATACTATACTACACCTGTTTATTCTATACTATACTACACTATACTACTACACTACACTACACTACACTACACTATGCTACACTACACTATACTATACTACAATATACTACAATATACCATACTATACTACACTACACTATACACTACACTATACTACACTACACTATACTACACTAACCACACTATACTATACTACACTGCACTGTACTACAATACACTATACTATACTACACTACACTATACACTACACTACACTACACTATACTACACTACACTATACTATACTATACTACACTATACTATACTACAATATACCATACTACACTACACTATACTACAATATACTATACTGCACTACACTATACACTGCACTACACTATACTACACTACACTACACTAAACTATACTATACTATACTACACTACACTACACTATACACTACACCACACTATACTATACTACACTATACACTACCCTATACAACAATATACTACACTACACTACACTACACTACACTATACTATACTATACTATACTATACTATACTATACTATACTATAAAGTATTCTGATTCTGATTTCTAGCCTTGAAATCCCCGTTTGCAGTAGTTTGCTGCACAGAAATGGTAGTTGGTCATGTCGACAGTTTTTTGTACATGAATTGTCAAAGCATTTACACTGTGGCAAAATCTGGAAATGCAAGCCAAAAGCATTAAGGCAAAATATTTGTTTAACAATCATAAAATGGCAGAAGTGGTTAAAGTGAGAGGGTATCAAGTGTACATCTGCTACCTGCTATGCCAAGCATCTGAATCCCTGAGCCTTGCTGTCTCTCAACACCGACAGAGCAAGCTGCACATGGAGGGCTTCCGCAGTCTCAAAGAGGGCGAGGCGGTGGAGTTCACCTTTAAGAAATCATCCAAAGGTCTGGAGTCTCTCCGGGTTACTGGGCCGAACGGAGTCCCGTGTGTGGGCAGCGAGAGGAGACCCAAGGGTGCCCAGAAACGACGCTCCAGGGGAGACAAGTGAGTCTGTAAATGCCATATCTATACTTAGGATTCAAGAGCTGCAGTAGTCAAAAGGAAATTACAGCTTGACAGGCCTGATCGTTATCAGGAATCAGGAGCAATTTATTGTCATTTCTTACATGCACTTGCATACACAAAGGAACAAAATTTATTTTCCCCCAGCCCACAGCAGTGCAACACAAAAAAACACACAGCCACAATTAACCAAAAATGACCACCAAAAACATACAAAAACAGAGACACCGAAGCAAAACAACCCCACACAAAAAGTTAACAAGAAAGTCCACTCAGTCCAACACAGTCCAAAAAACTCCACTGTCCAGAGAACAAACTCCAGCCAGGATGACTGTGGGAACTGCCGGTCTGCATGAGCTAGCAGTTAGCTTAGCCTGCCCCGCTTCTGCATCCTGTCAGACCGCTCTCAGTGTTTCCTCTTCAGGCGCAGTACCAGTCAGGGCCGTGGTCCCTGGGCCCATTGGATGAAGCAGACCAGGCTGCCTCAGCCGATCCAACGCCAGCTCTCCCAGCCAGACACCTTCGACACACCTCCCCCGCACGCCACACGACGACACAGTCGCAGACAAAAACGCTGCTCAGTCGACGCTAGGCGAGGCCGCCGCCAGACCGCCTCGGTGTTTCCTCCAGGGTACAGCTCCAGGCAGGGCCGTAAGCTCCAGGCAAGGCCGTAAGCTCCAGGCAGGGCCATACAGCTCCAGGCAGGGCCATACAGCTCCAGGCAGGGCCGTAAGCTCCAGGCAGGGCCGTAAGCTCCAGGCAGGGCCGTAAGCTCCAGGCAGGGCCATACAGCTCCAGGCAGGGCCATACAGCTCCAGGCAGGGCCGTAAGCTCTAGGCAGGGCCGTAAGCTCTAGGCAGGGCCGTAAGCTCTAGGCAGGGCCATACAGCTCCAGGCAGGGCCGTAAGCTCCAGGCAGGGCCGTAAGCTCCAGGCAGGGCCGTAAGCTCCAGGCAGGGCCATACAGCTCCAGGCAGGGCCATACAGCTCCAGGCAGGGCCGTAAGCTCCAGGCAGGGCCGTAAGCTCCAGGCAAGGCCATACACTTCCAGGCAGGGCCGTAAGCTCGAGGCAGGGCCGTAAGCTCCAGGCAGGGCCATAAAGCTCCAGGCAGGGCCGTAAGCTCCAGGCAGGGCCGTAAGCTCCAGGCAGGGCCATACAGCTCCAGGCAGGGCCATACAGCTCCAGGCAGGGCCATAAAGCTCCAGGCAAGGCCGTACAGCTCCAGGCAGGGCCGTAAGCTCCAGGCAGGGCCTTAAGCTCCAGGCAGGGCCATACAGCTCCATGCAGGGCCGTAAGCTCCAGGCAGGGCTGTAAGCTCCAGGCAGGGCCGTAAGCTCCAGGCAGGGCCATACAGCTCCATGCAGGGCCGTAAGCTCCAGGCAGGGCCGTAAGCTCCAGGCAGGGCCATACAGCTCCAGGCAGGGCCGTAAGCTCCAGGCAGGGCCATACAGCTCCAGGCAGGGCCGTAAGCTCCAGGCAGGGCCGTAAGCTCCAGGCAGGGCCACACAGCTCCAGGCAGGGCCATAAGCTCCAGGCAGGGCCATACAGCTCCAGGCAGGGCCATAAGCTCCAGGCAGGGCCGTAAGCTCCAGGCAGGGCCATACAGCTCCAGGCAGGGCCGTAAGCTCCAGGCAGGGCCGTAAGCTCCAGGCACGGCCGTAAGCTCCAGGCAGGGCCGTAAGCTCCAGGCAGGGCCACACAACTCCAGGCAGGGCCATAAGCTCCAGGCAGGGCCGTAAGCTCCAGGCAGGGCCGTAAGCTCCAGGCAGGGCCACACAGCTCCAGGCAGGGCCATACAGCTCCAGGCAGGGCCATACAGCTCCAGGCAGGGCCATACAGCCCCAGGCAGGGCCATACAGCTCCAGGCAGGGCCGTAAGCTCCAGGCAGGGCCGTAAGCTCCAGGCAGGGCCGTACAGCTCCAGGCAGGGCCACACAGCTCCAGGCAGGGCCACACGGCTCCAGGCAGGGCCATACAGCTCCAGGCAGGGCCGTAAGCTCCAGGCAGGGCCATACAGCTCCAGGCAGGGCCGTAAGCTCCAGGCAGGGCCGTAAGCTCCAGGCAGGGCCGTACAGATCCAGGCAGGGCCATAAGCTCCAGGCAAGGCCGTACAGCTCCAGGCAGGGCCGTAAGCTCCAGGCAGGGCCATAAGCTCCAGGCAAGGCCGTACAGCTCCAGGCAGGGCCATAAGCTCCAGGCAAGGCCGTACAGCTCCAGGCAGGGCCGTAAGCTCCAGGCAGGGCCGTAAGCTCCAGGCAAGGCCGTACAGCTCCAGGCAGGGCCGTAAGCTCCAGGCAGGGCCATACAGCTCCAGGCAGGGCCATAAAGCTCCAGGCAAGGCCGTACAGCTTCAGGCAGGGCCGTAAGCTCCAGGCAGGGCCATACAGCTCCAGGCAGGGCCATAAAGCTCCAGGCAAGGCCGTACAGCTTCAGGCAGGGCCGTAAGCTCCAGGCAGGGCCAGAAGCTCTCTCAGCCGAGCCAACGCCAGCTCTCCGAGCCATTAAAGAAAAAAATCGACAAACAAAATAAAAAACCTTCACACGAAGACACAAACTTAGACGCAGACGTGGACAAAGACGCTGCACTGGGTGAGGCCGCCGCAAACGCGAGTTCGCGCCGCCATCTTCCCACTTATCATTCATCTTAGTTAATGCGTTAATACTCGTGAAGTGTTATTTAAGAGTTAGGCCAGCTGTGATGCTCTCTCTGAAGTAACCACCGTCATCTGAGAATAGCGGAGAGAGACACAAACTAAAGACTTTGCTGACTGAGGACCTTTTGTCGGGTTTGCAGGGTGGTGGGCTGACCTGCATCAGTAGGTAGTTTGGTCTCTGCAGACGTGGACCCAACAGCTTCAACCCCCCCACCTCTTCTGCACCGCCTTCAAATGAACCATACAAGACTTTATCACAGGACAACTACACCAAGCGGACGATCTACAGATGAAAGCTGCTGGCATTCATTCTGACCTTATTTCTATTCATTTTGATCCTATTTGACTCTTCTTTGGTAGATTTCTGTGCTACTATAGTTAATTGAGGCAAGTGACATGAAAGCATGGTGCTCAATGTGACCACACTAATATCTCAGTCTGCAGTGTTAAAATAAATTGCACGACTTCCTGTCGGCAAATACTGAACCAGATCTGATTGTGTTCAGATGTTCCTTTCCTCTTTCCTCGCTGGCTCCCAAACATAAATGCCGTATTCAGGGGTGGAATGGAGCCCATCCGTCTAATTGATAGCAGATGTAGATGCCTGACAGAGGTCAGAGGTCAGCCCTGCCATGGCAGCAATGGGGTGTGATGTGTAAATGAGGTGGTGGCGGTATTGGTAGTGATGGGCAGGGAGGGAGGGAGAGTGACGGGGGCAGCCCGAAAGAGCTAGGGTCAGAGTTCAAAGGTCACTGTAGTATTGCAACAAAGAGCTCTCTCTCCCACCCTCATGGCCACACAGATCAATACCAACCCTTCCATGGAAGAATGGGGGGGGGGGGGAGCAGGAAGTGGTGGTTAGCTTTGAAGTGATCAAAGGCTTGATCTGTGTTCAATCCCAGTTCTTCCACTAAGACGTTGTGTTTTGAAAGTGGAATAAAGTTTTGATTTGGGTGAGCACACGTTTTACCAGCCAGCTGCTGGAAATAGTTGTATCACAAAATAGTTCAGAATCAGAAATCCTTTATTTGTCATCTCATTTCATGCACTTGAGCACATGAGAAACATCGTTGCCCCCAGACCACAGCAGTGCAACACAAAGACAAAAACACATATCCAAAAACTATGGAAACTACAAGAACACGTATATCCAAACTAACACACATATCCAAACTAACGCACATATCCAAACCAACACATATATCCAAACTAACACATATATCCAAACCAACACATATATCCAAACTAACACATATATCCAAACCAACACATATATCCAAACTAACACACACATCCAAACTAACACATATATCCAAACTAACACATATATCCAAACTAACACATATATCCAAACTAACACATATACCCAAACCAACACATATATCCAAACCAACACATATATCCAAACTAACACACATATCCAAACTAACACACATATCTAAACTAAAAAAAAAAAACACTGTCCAGGAGAACGAATACCGACTGTCGGAACAGCCAGTCTGCATGGGCTAGCAGTTAGCTTAGTCTGCCCGCTTCTGCATCCTGTCAGACCGCCCTCGGTGTTTCCTCTTCGGGCACAGCTCTGGTCAGGGCCGTGGTCCCTGGGCCCACAGGATGCAGCAGACCAGGCTCTCCCAGCCGATCCAACGCCAGCTCTCCCAGCCAGACGCCTTCGACACACCTCCCCGCACTCCACATGATGACACTAAAAACAAAGTCAATGCCAGGCGAGGCTGCCGACAGACCGCCCTCGGTGTTATTGGAACTGCCAGGTCTGCATGGGCTAGTGATGGCTGCATCAGTGTCTACATTAACGCACCCGGTATGACCAAATTTAAAGGCTTCTCTGTTTCGGTTCTCCTCTCTATGCACCTCACTTTGGATAAGAATATAAATCAGCCTTGTAAGTTAGAAGTACCTTGCACAGGGAGACATGCACCATGGGATGTCCATCCCGTCTCCATGCACTCTGCAGCACCGATGGAGATGAATACCGTGCCATGAAGGCCCATTAAATCAGGTTAAGACAAATGTATACTAGTCATATAATAGTTGTGAGTGTTATACTATAGGTTTATATTGTAATTCCCATGGTTCCACTTAAGTAACAACTGTATTCCACTTTCGGTGTGGGACAATGGCGGCCCATTCGTGTTTGCAGCGGCCTCACCCAGTACCGTCCATGCAGGGTCTTTGTCCACATCTGCATCTAAGTTTGTCTTCGTTTGATGGCTGGGAGAGCTTGGTCTGCTGCGTCCTGTGGGCTCAGGGACCAAGGCCCTGCCTGGAGCTGTGCCCTAAGAGGGCACACCGAGGGCGGTCTGAAAGGACGCAGAAGCGGGGCAAGCTAAGCTAACCGCTAGCCCATGCAGACCACCACGCCACCTGGACGCCCCTATAGCATCACTTCTGTGTAGATAATTGCCTACTGAGTGTACAGCAACACAGGTAAACAGTAGGTACAGCACGATAGAGAGGTCAGATGGCCTGTTCTGGTTGTGTACGGAGATGTAGAGTCAATATCAAGGTGACACTGGCAACAAGGCTGCCTCCTCCCCTTCCCTTTCTGCAAAGAGTAAAAGCACCCCCAGTCAAACCGACAGTGTAGTTAGACAAGATGCAGGAGGTTTAACAGCTTGGTGCTGATCAAGAAGGCTGTGCTGGGAGCCAAACACGCATGATCACATCTGTACTACACACTTTGTCATCACACATGAGTTTTTGGCACAGTGGTGCAGTGGTTAGTGCGGTCACCTCCCAGCAAGAAGATCCTGGGTTCGAGCCCCGGGGTAGTCCAACCTGGGGGATCGTCCCGTGTCGTCCTCTGTGTGGAGTTTGAATGTTCTCCCCGTGTCTGCGTGGGGGGTTTCCTCCCACAGTCCAAACACATGTTTTTTTTTTTAATCACATCTTATTTGTGGACCATGTACCGGACTGTTGTGGTGAAGAGGGAGCTGAGCTGGAAGGCAAAGCTCTCAATTTACCAGTCAATCTTCGTTCCAACCCTCACCTATGGTCATGAGCTTTGGGTAGTGACCAAAACGGTGAGATCGCAGATACAAGCGGCTGAAATTAGTTTCCTTCCTAGGGTGTCTGGGCTTAGCCTTAGAGATAGGCGGAGGAGCTCGGACATCTGGAGGGAGCTCGGAGTAGAGCCGCTGCTCCTTCGCGATGAAAGGAGCCAGTTGAGGTGGTTCGGGCATCTGATTGGGATGCTTCCTGGGCGCCTTCCTTTGGAGGTTTTCCGGGCATGTCCAACTGGGAGGAGACCCCGGGGTAAACCCAGAACTTGCTGGAGGGACTACATGTCCAATCTGGCCTGGCAACACCTTGGGATCCCCCAGGAGGAGCTGGAGGGTGTTGCTGGGGAGAGGGACGTCTGGAGGGCCCTGCTTAGCTTGCTGCCACCACAACCCTGGAGAAGCGGCTGAAGATCAAATCAGATTAGATCAGATCTTATTTGGCTGTTAGATGTCGCTTCTTGCCTCCTGATCTAGTGATGGTGCCACAAGAAAGCAGGGCTACACAGAATTCTCAATACTAAGGGATCCATTTATTTGGCATAAACAGCAAAAGGGCAGCCAGACGCTCTTACAGGAGTTGTTTTCAGCATCCTGGCTAACTGTCCTGTAGCATGGCCCGTTCTCCTCTTCCTCTGTACAGACTAATGGGTGGATGACATGTGCTGCAGGTCTAGCTGGCCTACTAGACTGCTAGGCTACTGGCATTGATGGCACTGTTTAATTTGGCATTACTGTCAACATATATGGACAAAGGTAAAGCTAGCCACTCAAATAGGTCTCAGTGCCAATGTGCACGTCACTTCATTTGTAATTTGATTCTGTAAAAACCAAAATGAGCATGTTTACCTTTCCTGGTAAACAACCAGCTGACCTGCAGTGTGATCTACATGTCTGTCCATCCATCCATCCATCCATCCGTCCATCCATTAGCCAAACCGCTTATCCTGCTCTCAGGGTTGCGGGGATGCTGGAGCCTATCCCAGCAGTCATTGGCCAGCAGGCGGGGAGACACCCTGGATAGACCGCCAGTACAAGCACCAAGGCCGAACTGACAACAGGACACAGTGGGCAAGGAGAACCAAAGTAGTTCAAACATAAAATATATAAAATATATAAAATATACAGACCAAGGAAACAAGCGAACTGCAGACAACAGACGCATACTATCTACTGTTTAACAACTGGACGGCAGTGGGGACAAAGGAAGCCCCGTACCTCTTAGTCCTAATACAGGGCATCCTCAACCGACGACCTGGAGGTAGCAGCTCAAACTCTGGCCGAAGGGGGCGACCTTGGCACTCCAGAAGGGAAGTAGCCTTTCTGAACACCTTCCTGTTATAGAGGGCTGGGCTTGGCGTCTCCCTGAACTCTTACTAGCCCATCTGATGACGAACTGGACCCAGAACTAAACATATGAGACTTGATAACAAGCTCAGAAAAAAAACTAGCCCACCGAGGACGAGACAACATAGAAAAACAACAATAAGAAAGAAAGAAGAAACTAGCTGCGGGCGCCGGACTGAGCATGCGCCAGCCAGTCCGGCGCATGCTCAGTCCAGCTATATTTAGAATGCCAGCGGTAACGCCGCACCGTTTCTGAGAGAACACTGGTATCACCTTCAGGTGGAAACTGAAAACATTTAAAAAATAATAATCATACAAATTCCAACGTCTACAACAACGTGACTGGAGGGAGGCTGGGTCGCAGTCCACGTGTACCCGGATCACCTTAAAGTTTGTTTGAGCGCCGGAGTTGGGTCGAGTGGGTCAGCTCCAGCTCCAGTCAGTATGTCAGTACGAAACGTTGCTCTGGAGGCGTCGAACTCGCAGGCCGAGAGGTCCACCCATGTGAAGCTCGAATTAAAGTGGGTACCTGTAGTAGTCTGGGTGTAGTTGTGCAGGTGTGCAGGTAACTGCGAGTCCACCTGACGGTGCCTGCTTAACAGATGGACGAGAAACTGTCAAGGCCGTCTCAATGTGTTGTGTTTTTGTGTTTTTACCAGACTTTAACTGGCATACAGCAGTGTTTCTCAACCGGGGGTCCGCGGACCCCTAGTGGTCCGTGGTGTAATTGCAAGGGGTCCGTGAAAATAAAATATCTTTAAAAAAAGATCCTATGACATTTATAGAAACAGGATTATTTTACTCAAATGTGACTGAGACCTTTATCTACCTAAACTATAAAGGGTAACAGGACTTTTTTCTCTAATTACATCTGTTTCACAAGTGTCATTTATTGTATTTTAATAAGAGATCTCGCTCCCGTTTGCATTGTTAAAAGTTACTGCATAAAAGTTCTGTTGTTACATATATCTGAAAGTTACTGAATAAATATTCTGTTTTGTTACATATATCTGAAAGTTACTGAATACATATTCAGTTTTGTTACATATATCTGAAAGTTACTGAATACATATTCTGTTTTGTTACATATATCTGAAAGTTACTGAATACATATTCTGTTTTGTTACATATATCTGAAAGTTACTGCATAAGAATTCTGTTTTGTTAACTATATCTAAGTTACAACTGAAAGCTCTTATTTTTGCCCCAAAGAGTGAATAAATGCTATAATGCAATTTAAAATGCAGTTTCTACCGTTTCTATCAAATTGCAACCCTCCTCCCCCAAGATCAGGTGGAGGGGTCCTCAGGGTAGATCAAAAATACGCAGGGGGGTCCAGGACCCCAAAAAGGTTGAGAACCACAGGATGCATACATCCAAAACAAAGGCTGTGATGTCAGCCTTTTACAAGAGGCCGTCACTTGAATGTAAATATCAGTTTATTGCGAGTCTCCAGAAAAGTAATAAATAATAATAACAACTTTATTTACATACAAAAAACCAACGTCATCAAACGTTTGACGGTCCTGCCCCGTTGAGACCAAGCTTGGAGTATACTGCCCCCTGCTGGAACAACGTCACTATATCCTCTCACTGCACAGAACAGGAATTCATTGTTGTGCTGCAAGTTAATGAGAACCTTCTTGTCTTTGGAAAACAAGAAAGACCTCATCGTTTATAGGAAAGTCAATAAAACATTCTGAATACTCTATGTTGCTTTTATGTAACTGATACAAAGAGTGTCTGTCATGTTCTGATCTGCGTTTTCTTCCCGTGGTTCAGATGCTACAACTGTGGAGGGCCGGACCACCACGCCAAACAATGCCAGCTGCCCCCTCAGCCTAAAAAGTGCCATTTCTGTCAGAGCGCCTCTCACATGGTCGCCAGCTGTCCGGCCAAAGCACAGCCGTCCTCGCCGGGCGCCCAGGGAACAGCCGCCCGGCTGAGGGCCGAGGGCCGGAGACCGGCCCAGCCTGCGCGCGGGGCCGACTGAACGCTCCAGGGCCACCGAAGAAGAGCTGTTCACAGGGAAAACGCTGCAACCAACTACCTCGGCTGTCCTGTTCTGAGAAATCGCTCGGATGTCGATCAGAAGGACTGCCAGGAGACGTATCCACCTTCAAAATGCCAATGACTTCTCCCCCCCCCCTCCCCCCCGGTTATTTTGCTTTTCTGCGTTACACAAGTGGTCCTAGTTTTTGTAATTAAGCAACGAAAAAACGCAGGGATGTTCCCCTTGACTTTGTGTCGGCGTCTTACAACACGGGCAACACGAAGGGTAGCCAGACCGCTCGAACTTGTGGCTCAGTGGAGGTCCCGCGTACAGCACCCGCCTCGGAGAACCGGGCCTGTGTGAGACCTGGGACGACGCGAGGAGTCCTGCCACGTCTCCGCTGCTGGGTGGTGTCAAACCCCAGAGGTTTTCTCCGGCGAACAGCAGGTATCTGAAGAAGTCCCTTTGTTCTGGGGCTTTGTTGTGACGCGGGACAACGAGAACGACGGACCGGCTGGGCAGCACGTTACACCGGCAGTCGGCATGCTGAGCAGGTCTGCGTCTGCGGAGGAGACCTCGTTTCTGATGTCGACGGAGACCCTTGATTTGTGTGGCCGAGGCGGTTTTAAAGCAGTTTGCTGACGAGTCTTGCTAGTGGTCTGCTCGGTGACGGTGTAAGGACCCAGAAACAAGTGCCAGAACTTCCCCTTTTTTTCCAGTTGGGTCAACGTGGTCAAAATTCTCAAACGCCCAAATGAGCCCCCTGAAAAAGGCTTGTTTTAAACCAGACCCTTGCCTCAATACGGTTACTGTGGATTTACTCCGTGGTTGACTTTTTAATCCCCCAAGGTGCCGCTTTGTCTTTCCCGACCCTTTATGCAGCAGCAGCAGCGTTGATTGTATGGCAGCTTCGTCCGCAAACACGTTTTTTTTATCACAATGGCAACATGCCGGGGGCCTTTCCCGTACACCTATTTTTCATTGCATATTTTACTTGAAACCTGCTAGATGACGTCAGGGAGATGCCAGTGACTTCAGACCTCCAGGGCTGCTCACGTTTCTTCTATCTTTTTTAATGTCCAGAGAGAAGCTTTGGTTTTTGTGATTGATCGAATTCTCGAGCCTCCATCTGTTTTCCTGAAGAGGCTTTTTTTTTGTTTTCACCACCAAAGGGTATATAGATGTCTTTTTTACTATATCTAGTATTTGTTCCAGATTATTCCCTCTTGCTCCCATCGACTGCCACTGGCTCGGACAGAGGAGGAAAGTGGACCATGGATGTGACGGGGATCATGTTTAGTCAACACAGAGCAGGGGCGGATCTACAGGGTGGCAACAGGGGTGGCAGCTGCCACCTCTGGGACACAGTCTTGCCACCCCTGTTGCCACCCCATTTATAAATCAGATGAGATGTTTTTAAAGTATATTTGATGTACATGCATGGTGAAGGTCAATGAGACCCCGCACCAAACTCATCTCAAACAGAAGTCGCCGATTTAGAATCCCCCCCTCCCCCTCACAGGCGCGGATCTGGGACACAGTCTTGCCACCCCTGTTGCCACCCCAGGAAAACATCTCTAGATCCGCCACTGACACAGAGTCTCTCCTCCCATGTCTACCGAGGCAGCTCATATTCACCACACTTCTGTCCACACTGTTTGCTGGAAACAGTATTTACCCCCCCCCCACCCACTTTTTCTCCCCAATTGTACTTGGCCAATTAACCCCACTATTCTGAGCCGTCCCGGTCTCTGCTCCACCCCCTCTGCGGATCCGGGGAGGGCTGCAGACTACCACACGCCTCCTCCCATACATGTGGAGTCGCCAGCTGCTTCCTTTCACCTGACAGTGAGGAGTTTCACCAGGGGGACGTAGCGCGTGGGAGGATCACGCTAGTCCCCCGAGCGCTTGTTGAGGCGCGAGCCAAACAGGTCTCCTGTGCGCGTGCTGATCCGGGCGGCTGATCCTGCGTTGCGTTTATCCGGCGTCCTGGTTTTGAACTCAGGGGTAACTGTTTAGAGCTCCTGTTTTGGGATTTGTAAATGTTTTAAGTTATTGAAGAAATGACCGACGCACCGACAGCCAAATGAGCCACGCGCTGTCCTCATCCACCTGGTGGCGGATGATGCTGCACGGCGGGGACGTCTCCATACGGGTTAAAGGTCAGGGGACATTTGGTCCCTGGTCCACAGTCACCATCAAGCTTGTGATGATGGTTTCTCGTTATTAGCACTGACATATTTATCATTGACCGTCCTGTGCTGAGACGCCTGATGTCCGAGCCCACACAGCAGACACATACCAGGTCAGACCAGGAGGGGCGCTATATTTTCAACAAGGGCTAGAGTTGAATTATTGTTTTTACTGCACATATTCGTCTTTAATACAATGTTAATATGTAATTGTACACCCCCCCCCTTTGTCTCCCTTACTGAATCCGGCCAATTACCCCACTCTTCCGAGCCGCCCCGGTCTCTGCTCCACCCCCACCACCCCCACCCCTGCCGATCCGGGGAGGGCTGCAGACTACCACACGCCTCCTCCCATACATGTGGAGTCGACAGCCGCTTCTGTTCACCTGACAGTGAGGAGTTTCACCAGGGGGTCGTAGCGCGTGCGAGGATCACGCTATTCCCCCCAGTTCCCCCTCCCCCCCTGAACAGGCGCCCCAACCGACCAGAGGAGGCGCTACTGCAGCAACCAGGACACACACCCACATCCGGCTTCCCATTCGCAGATACAGCCAGTTGCGTCTGTAGGGATGCTCAACCAAGCTGGAGGTAACGCGGGGATTCGAACCGGCGATCCCCGTGTTGGTGTAATTGTATACGTCCATCTCAGCATGTGCAGACTCGTAGAAGAATATCTTTCTTTTTCCTATGGGCTGAAAAGTAGACTCCTTCATTACAGGGAACTGACCACGTCTAAAGCTGCAGTCTGCGACTTTTCCCACTACTGAGTCCATGTGAAGCGCGGCGACGGTGTGGCGCCTCTGCTGGACAGATATTGCAGTGCAACTCCGGTGTATTTCAGTGTAGGAGGCAGAGAGAAACAGACCTGTTGCAGCTGGTTTTGTGGGACTACAAACCGGGTGCAGCAGCAGCCACGGTGGCTGGTGTACATCAGCTCCGCAGGGAAGAGCTCCACCCTCGTGAACATGGATCCTCCACCCAAAGCTAACACAGATACAGACTACACCATGGGAACTCTGTTGTACACTTACGTACAGTATGTTGTGTGTGTGTGTGTGTGTGTGTGTGTGTGTGTGTGAACGTTTGCAAAACATAATTAAGCATTTAATGTGGTTGGTAGGGCGGCACGGTGGTGCAGTGGTTAGTGCGGTCGCCTCACAGCAAGAAGGTTCTGGGTTCGAGCCCCGGGGTAGTCCAACCTTGGGGGGTCGTCCCGGATCGTCCTCTGTGTGGAGTTTGCATGTTCTCCCCGTGTCTGCGTGGGTTTCCTCTGGGGGCTCTGGCCTCCTCCCACAGTCCAAAGACATGTAGGTCAGGTGAATCGGCCGTACTGAATTGTCCCTAGGGGTGTGTGTGTGTGTGTGTGTGTGGGGGGGGCTGGCTGGCTGGCTGGCTGGCTGGCTGGGCTAGTGGCCTGTCCAGGGTGTCTCCCCACCTGCCGCCCAGTGACTGCTGGGATAGGCTCCAGCATCCCCGCGACCCTGACAGCAGGATAAGCGGCTTGGATGGATGGATGGATGGATGGGTGGATGGGTGGATGGATGAATGAATGGACGGATGGACGGATGGGCGGATGGATGGATGGATGGATGGGTGGACGGATGGGTGGACGGACGGACGGATGGATGGATGGACGGATGGGTGGACGGATGGACGGATGGACGAATGGACGGATGGGTGGACGGATGGATGGATGGATGGATGGGTGGATGGATGGATGGATGGATGGATGTGTTTGCTACTGCACCAGTTGGTGCAACCTGACCAAAGACTTCCTACACTGGAGAGCGTCTCCAGCCATGGTGACGATGAAATCCGGACCAGGGAGTCATGTGACCCGACTCCCTGATCCGGATGGGGAAAAGTTGCATATTTCAGCTTTAAACATGTCCCCAGGCCCGCATGAGCAGCATCACTTCTTCTGTGTGTAAATACTGCGCTTCGCTGGGCCGCTCCTCTACACCGGCACACTCTCTATATATAAACATGTCCATGTCATGGCTGCTGCCATTCCTACTTTTTATTTAAGACTAGTATTTTTATGGCGCTCATGTGTGACTAAGAAAGGAATAGTCTCAGCAGGATCTATACAAGTCTACCTCAGAGTGTTGGGATGGGTTTGGGGAACGGATTGTTTGCTCTGCTACAGACGTACAGCAAACAGTCTGTCCAAAAAAACTTTAGTAATATTTAGTGTTGCTTTTGTTACTTGATTCTATGTCTGGTATTTATCTTTTGTTTACAAGTCTCTTCCATGTGTGTTACTTCCATGTGTGTTACATCCATGTGTGTTACTTCCATGTGTGTTACATCCATGTGTGTTACCTCCATGTGTGTTACCTCCATGTCCATGTGTGTTACCTCCATGTGTGTTACCTCCATGTGTGTTACCTCCATGTGTGTTACCTCCATGTGTGTTACCTCCATGTGTTTTGCCTCCATGTGTTTTGCATGGCTCCTTGTGTGTTACCTCCATGTGTGTTACCTCCATGTGTGTTACCTCCATGTGTTTTGCCTCCATGTGTGTTACCTCCATGTGTTTTGCATGGCTCCTTGTGTGTTACCTCCACGTGTGTTACCTCCATGTGTTTTGCCTCCATGTGTGTTACCTCCATGTGTGTTACCTCCATGTGTTTTGCATGGCTCCTTGTGTGTTACCTCCATGTGTGTTACCTCCATGTGTGTGACCTCCATGTGTTTTGCCTCCATGTGTGTTACCTCCATGTGTGTTACCTCCATGTGTTTTGCATGGCTCCTTGTGTGTTACCTCCATGTGTGTTACCTCCCTGTGTTTTGCCTCCATGTGTGTTACCTCCATGTGTGTTACCTCCATGTGTTTTGCATGGCTCCTTGTGTGTTACCTCCCTGTGTTTTGCCTCCATGTGTGTTACCTCCATGTGTGTTACCTCCCTGTGTGTTACCTCCATGTGTGTTACCTCCCTGTGTTTTGCCTCCATGTGTGTTACCTCCATGTGTGTTACCTCCATGTGTGTTACCTCCATGTGTTTTGCATGGCTCCTTGTGTGTTACCTCCATGTGTGTTACCTCCCTGTGTTTTGCCTCCATGTGTGTTACCTCCTTGTGTGTTACCTCCATGTGTGTTACCTCCATGTGTGTTACCTCCATGTGTTTACCTCCATGTGTGTTACCTCCATGTGTGTTACCTCCCTGTGTGTTACCTCCATGTGTGTTACCTCCATGTGTTTTGCATGGCTCCTTGTGTGTTACCCCCATATGTGTTGCCTCCATGTGTTTACCCCCATATGTGTTACCTCCATGTGTTTACCTCCATGTGTGTTACCTCCATGTGTTTACCTCCATGTGTGTTACCTCCATGTGTGTTACATCCATGTGTTTTGCATGGCTCCTTGTGTGTTACCTCCATGTGTGTTACCTCCCTGTGTTTTGCCTCCATGTGTGTTACCTCCATGTGTGTTACCTCCATGTGTTTACCCCCATATGTGTTACCTCCATGTGTTTACCTCCATGTGTGTTACCTCCATGTGTGTTACATCCATGTGTTTTGCATGGCTCCTTGTGTGTTACCTCCATGTGTGTTACCTCCCTGTGTTTTGCCTCCATGTGTGTTACCTCCATGTGTGTTACCTCCATGTGTTTTGCATGGCTCCTTGTGTGTTACCTCCCTGTGTTTTGCCTCCATGTGTGTTACCTCCATGTGTGTTACCTCCCTGTGTGTTACCTCCATGTGTGTTACCTCCATGTGTTTTGCATGGCTCCTTGTGTGTTACCCCCATATGTGTTGCCTCCATGTGTTTACCTCCATGTGTGTTACCTCCATGTGTGTTACATCCACGTGTTTTGCATGGCTCCTTGTGTGTTACCTCCCTGTGTTTTGCCTCCATGTGTGTTACCTCCCTGTGTGTTACCTCCCTGTGTGTTACCTCCCTGTGTGTTACCTCCATGTGTGTTACCTCCATGTGTGTTACCTCCACGTGTTTGCATGGCTCCATGTGTGTTACCTCCATGTGTGTTACCTCCCTGTGTGTTACCTCCATGTGTGTTACCTCCATGTGTGTTGCCTCCATGTGTGTTACCTCCATGTGTGTTACCTCCATGTGTGTTACCTCCATGTGTGTTGCCTCCATGTGTGTTACCTCCATGTGTGTTACCTCCATGTGTGTTACCTCCATGTGTGTTGCCTCCATGTGTGTTACCTCCATGTGTGTTGCCTCCATGTGTGTTACCTCCATGTGTTTACCTCCATGTGTGTTACCTCCATGTGTGTTACATCCACGTGTTTTGCATGGCTCCTTGTGTGTTACCTCCCTGTGTTTTGCCTCCATGTGTGTTGCCTCCATGTGTGTTACCTCCCTGTGTGTTACCTCCATGTGTGTTACCTCCATGTGTGTTACCTCCATGTGTGTTGCCTCCATGTGTGTTACCTCCATGTGTGTTACCTCCATGTGTGTTACCTCCATGTGTGTTGCCTCCATGTGTGTTACCTCCATGTGTGTTGCCTCCATGTGTGTTACCTCCATGTGTGTTACCTCCATGTGTGTTACCTCCATGTGTGTTACCTCCATGTGTGTTACCTCCATGTGTGTTACCTCCCTGTGTTTTGTCTCCATGTGTGTTATCTCCATGTGTGTTGCCTCCACGTGTTTGCATGGCTCCATGTGTGTTACCTCCACGTGTTTGCATGGCTCCATGTGTGTTACCTCCATGTGTGTTACCTCCATGTGTGTTGCCTCCATGTGTGTTACCTCCATGTGTGTTGCCTCCATGTGTGTTACCTCCATGTGTGTTGCCTCCATGTGTGTTACCTCCGTGTGTTTGCAAGGCCTTCCTGTCAGCCTGCGGTTTGTGGGAGAAGTCCTGCACCAAAGAGCAGAAGAAGAAAGCAGTCAGCCTGTTGGTTTGGGGATTTATAGATAAGTGAGATATGCAGGAAAGCCTCAAACAAACGGCCTTATCTGCACTTAGCAGAGAGGACACACCTGCTCGGCTTGTCATTGTGCCGGCATCTGGAAGTCCTCCGTTCAGTCAAAACTCCAGCTCGCTTCACAAGGCCCGCGGCTTGGACAGAGGTTTACACAAACGCACACGTCTCTGTTGTAAAATGAAATAAAAAGGTAGAGGATTGCCACGTGTTGACTTTGTAGGTACATTTCGGGTTTCTTCGGGGCTCCAGGTCATACTGAACAGACGTCTGGAGCCTTGTCTGGAACAATGATGATGTTTATATGTGGTCCCTTCCTCCTACACGCTGTTTGTATTCTGCCAACTTAAAATTCAGAGCGTTTGTGCTGCAACAGGAAATTAAACATGGATCAAAAGAAGAAGAGGCTGTGTTTCACTGACCTTCATCCTCCATCTGAAAAGCATATCGATGGCTCCCTGTGACCAAAACCAACATGTCACAGTACTTGTATGGCAGTTCCCAGTCTGTCAATCAGTCTGTCAGTCAATCAGTCGGTCAGTCTGTCTGTCAGTCAATCAGTCGGTCAGTCTGTCTGTCAGTCTGTCAGTCAATCAGTCTGTCTGTCAGTCTGTCAGTCAATCAGTCGGTCAGTCTGTCTGTCAGTCAGCCAGTCAATCAGTCTGTCTGTCAGTCTGTCAGTCAATCAGTCGGTCTGTCTGTCTGTCAGGCAGTCAGGCAGTCAGTCCAGAGCCGGCCCAAGGCTTTATGGGGCCCTAAGCAGAATTTGATTTGGGGGGCCCCCTCGCCTCCCCGCCTCACCCCCCACGCTAAACCAACCTCCCACCACCGACAATATTATGTCCATGCTTGAGCGTTACCATACCATCGTCATGACTTACTACGGTGCTGGAAAGCCTTAAAATAAACCAGCAGACAATGCATTTAGTGAACAAGCTAACTATTTTCATTGCTTTTGAACTGTGCAAAAGTGCAGAACAGTAACAAAGAAATGAATTACTTTCTTACATAAAATGCAAATGCAAAAACAGACAATATAAATTAATTAAATAGAAACTTTAGTAATGAAATACAATGAACAGAGGAACTTCTAAGATCTAACAATATAACAACAATGCACATGAACCTGACCCCAGCTCTGACATAGGCAGTGGAAATTATTAAACCAGTAGCATTAATCTGTCAGTCTGTTAACAACATGATATCAAAATATTTAGTTTTTGTTTTTTGGTGATTACTACTGATATGATATATCACACACACAAAAATATATATATTTATCAATCTGTCGTGTTTGACATTTCGAGCGCTCCCTGTTGGCGTGGGGGCGCTAAGTGACCGCTTAGTTCGCTTATGCCTTGGGCCGGCTCTGAGTCAGTCAGTCAGTCAGTCAGTCAGTCAGTCAGTCAGTCAGTCAGTCAGTCAGTCAGTTTGTCAGATTGTCAGTCTGTCTGTCTCTCACGTAGTCAGGCAGTCTGTAAGATTGTCTGTCTGTCTGTCTGTCTGTCTGTCTGTCTGTCTGTCTGTCTGTCTGTCTGTCTGTCTGTCTGTCTGTCTGTCAATCAGTCAGTCAAGCAGTCTGTCATCGGTCCATGCATGTGAGCACACACGTTGCCATACATGCTCTACACTCCACATGCAATGGAGATGATTTAACATTAACCATCAACTATATTTTAGCTGTACTGGTTTCCCTTTACACACCGCTGCATCAGTTACACTGTTACATTACTGTATCAGTTACACTGCTACACTGTTACACTGCTGTATAAGTTACACCGTTACACCGCTGTATAAGTTACACTATTACACTGCTGTATCAGTTGTACTGTTACAGTTACACTGTTACATTACTGTATCAGTTACACTGCTACACTGTTACACTGCTGTATAAGTTACACCGTTACACCACTGTATAAGTTACACTGTTACACTGCTGTATCAGTTTTACTGTTACAGTTACACTGTTACACTGCTGCATCAGTTACACTGTCACATTACTGTATCAGTTACACTGCTACACTGTTACACTGCTGTATAAGTTACACCGTTACACCGCTGTATAAGTTACACTATTACACTGCTGTATCAGTTGTACTGTTACAGTAACACTGTTACACTGCTGTATAAGTTACACCGTTACACCGCTGTATACGTTACACTGTTACACTGCTGTATCAGTTGTACTGTTACAGTTACACTGTTACACTGCTGCATTAGTTACACTGTTACATTACTGTATCAGTTACACTGCTACACTGTTACACTGCTGTATAAGTTACACCGTTACACCGCTGTATACGTTACACTGTTACACTGCTGTATCAGTTGTACTGTTACAGTTACACTGTTACACTGCTGCATTAGTTACACTGTTACATTACTGTATCAGTTACACTGCTACACTGTTACACTGCTGTATAAGTTACACCGTTACACCGCTGTATACGTTACACTGTTACACTGCTGTATAAGTTACACCATTACACCGCTGTATAAGTTACACTATTACACTGCTGTATCAGTTGTACTGTTACAGTTACACTGTTACACTGCTGTATCAGTTACACTGTTACACTGTTGTATCATGTAACTAAACACTCAGTGCAGGAATCTGTTATACTTTACAAATCACACGTGTGCTAATATAGAAGGAGGGGCAGGTGAATTTTCGTATCTGTCAGTCGCTTTGGCCAATTTCAACAAAATTAGAACAAACACAACTTTAAGACTGATACCCTCATCAAAAAGCCCATCAACAACTTTATCAAGAACTTTTTCCAATTTGAATGACTTGATATATGATGAGAAACTATCATCTTGCTGCCTAGTAATTTCTGTGTTTAAGTCCTTCTCTGCTTAAAGTTTCATCATCAGCTTTGATGCAGAAGCAATTCCATTTATTTCCATTGAGAATATTGATGAGGGAGGTGAGGTAAAGATCAGTGAAATGCATTTCACTGATTCCACGTTCAAGGACTTTTCAACTTTTTTTTTAAACCTTAAACTTTAATTATTGCAACTTTTTTTTGGGGAAAATGTTGGCCATTAAATTCAGCACTGATTTTTGAAGAAAGAGAGAAGGAGGAAAAACAATAAGAATGTTAGGCCTAAAGAATACTTTCATACATATATCTTCCACTTGGGAAGATGGTGGCGCGAACTTACATTTGCGGCGGCCTCGCCCGGCGCCGTCCATGCAGTGTCTGTTTCTACGTCTGGCTTTGTGTCTCCGTCTGGTGGCTGGGAGAGCTGGCGCTGGATCGGCAGGGAGAGCTTGGTCTGCTGCCTCCCGTGGTCCCGGGGGACTGCGGCCCCGCCCGGAGCTGTGCCCGAAGAGGTAACACCGAGGGCGGTCTGACAGGATGCGGAAGCGGGGCAGGCTAAGCTAACTGCTAGCCCATACAGACAACCCCGAGGGAGGTCTGGCGGCGGCCTCGCCTGGCATTTATTGTGTTTTTAGTGCCGTCGTGTGGAGTGCGGGGAGGTGTGTTGAAGGTGTCTGGCTGGGAGAGCTGGCGTTGGATCGGCTGAGGGACTTTGTCTGCTGCGTCCTGTGGGCCCAAGGACCACGTGCCTGACCGGAGCTGCGCCCGAAGAGGAAACACCGAGGGCGGTCTGATAGTGGAAGCGGGGCAGGCTAAGCTAACTGCTAGCCCATACAGACAACCCCGAGGGCGGTCTGGCGGCGGCCTCGCCTGGCATTTTTTGTGTACAGTTTACAAACCTTGCCTCGAGACTGTTTAAGTATTAAAGGACCATACCGGTGTAACCGGTTATTTTCTTGACCGGTGCGGGATTCGATACGTGGTCGCCTTGTGGTGCAGTACACCCGTATCAAATCCCGCACCGGGCAAGAAAATAACCGGTTACATTGGCGCCAGCGGTGGGATCCGGAAGTGTGCAGATCCTCAGAAGTCTCTTCGGAGCGCGGGAATAACAAAGCGCGAGGGCGCGCTTCCGGGAGAGGGTGACGACTGTAAACTACTAATAAGACACGTTTGCCCCTAGCTAACGGGTCTGACCCTTTAGCCCCTAGCTAACGGGTCTGACCCTTTAGCCGAGCGGTTAGTGATGTCGCCTTGTGGTGCAGTACACCCCGTATCGAATCCCGCACCGGGCAAGAAAATAACCGGTTACAGTATCTTAAACAATCCATGTGAGCATAGTTGTACACAAAGGCTTCTGGAGAAAATTAGCTGACATCCATATCCGGTTCCCACCGCCACCTTGTTGAAAAGATGCGGAGGAACACCCGGTAAGAGGTCAGGCTCTTTAGGGGAATATCGATGAGCAGCGGTTTAAAAAGGTGATCTGCAACTGCGTCCACTGCTCTTATTACACCCACTTGCTTTTGGTTATGCTATTGTAGAGGGTGGGAAAATAGCCCCTATTGAAAGTTAAATAAAAACTGACACCCCCCCCCTTATTTTATTTTTTTGTTGTAAATCTAAAACATGTAAATCGCCAGCTCCTTTATAAATAGTCTTCTTTCTGTACGTCAATTCATTTAAATGTTGTTATATTCTGATGACAGCAGGTGTCGCTGTAACACCGGGTACAGCAGGGAAACGCCCAACTCAAGCCGTGTTGCTTACGTCAGGGGCAGAATAAATATGGTGCTTGACATAAAACCCAAGGGTCATGTAATCATCCGGCTAGCTTTGTGGACGATATAAGTGTTCCAAGACTGAGTTTGAATGTTGTTTTGATGTCGAATGTAGTTGCTAGCGAATATTAGCATCTAGCCTATTGCTTTGTTGAGTCTTAACTTTTGCAAAAGGCTCGCCCGGTTCTTTGATTCAGGTAGGTAAATAAGAAGTCAGACGGCTTCTTGCTGGTTCGTCATGTTTTATTTGGCACACAACAAATAGTTCACAGGTAATGCTGCAGCGCTGGAGACGTACCCTCGGTGCAACCGGGAGTCGTCTGCCAAATAGTGGAAGAACATAATCTTAAATACTAAAACAACAAGGTCACTGTCGGTCCCGTTTCCCTCATGTTGTCTTGCAGGTGTAGCACGTGTCTTAATCAGATTTATGTGCATAGCATTCCTGCTTCAAGGCCGTCCTAATGAGGTTGGTGCACATAGTGCTTCTACTCCAAGGCCGTCTCGATCAGGCCGGCGTACAGTGTTCCTACTCTCAGGCCCAGCTCCTTTAGTCCCCCTGTTGAGGTGATTTATCCCCTCATATAATATTTTAAGTGTGGTGCGTGGGTATCTATATCAGTATTTGGTTATTGGTTCCGCCCCAGTGTGGGATGTTCCTTGCAAGGCACCGCTGTGGCTTCCTCAATGACCTGCGAGGCCTATGTGTAGCGTGTGGGTACATCGGTGCTAAATACAAGCAGCAAGCGTTTCTTCATTGCACACAGCAGAGATGTATATAAGTAATACAAAGTGTAGTTAACTGAGGGAGGCTAGGCCGTTTCTACAAAGCATAGAGACATAAACGCAGAATGCATCTTTACGGATCCTCTTTCAGACAGGGCTGTCCAGGGGGCTGTCTGGGTCATCCGAATCCAACTCGCTGAGGTCCGGTCCCTCTAGGCCCCCTTCGTCTCGTGGGGGATGGTCCATACCGAACATCCCAGAATGGTATCTGTTGAGAGAGTGGTTATCCTCCCTAAAAGACCCTGTCTCACCTTTTAACAGGCTCTCTCCATCTGGGTTGAGAGGCCTGAGCAATTCCACTTCTGTCATCTGGTAGGGCGGGGGGGGGGGGGTGTTACACTAGATTTCATGTGTTTGTCCATGCATTGAATGCATAAGGCCTTGGACATAGGTATACAGAAACAAACTCCAATAATCAACACTAATATTATGACCAATATGGGTCCGGCCAGAGAGGACAGCCAATTTCCCCATTTGCCGAACCATTTTGACATCCAGTTTCCAAATGGGTCATTTACTCCCGATGTTCCTGGAGCTCGTCTGAGAGTATCTTTAGACCTGTCAATGCCCTGGTAAGTGTGCCATCAGGCGCCGTGTTATTTGGGATACATACACCTCCCGAATGTCGGGTGCTGCCCCGGCATTCCACAGAGGTATATGTCATAACCTCTCCATGCCTGGGGATTCCCCCCACAGTTAATTACATCACATAGGTCGAATTGGAAAGTGTAGTTTTTCCCTGTAGTATAATTTAGTTCTATTCCCCCGTAAATTACATTTATCCCTTAGAGCTGTGTTGACTGCTCTTTTAGTTATGTGGTGGTGTAATTAGGTCAGGTTGGTATCGTTAGCGATATCAGTCAGTGGGGTTCCAGGTCTCTTAATATGAATTGACTTTAGGTTAGATCGTTCTCGTAAGGCCTGAGCCATTTTCCACCATAACAGTGGTCCTGCTATCATCAGTGAGAGACACCATAGGGTGATCAATCCTTGGAATCTGTCACATCCGAGTAGCCTAAATGGATTTCCTGTGTCATGTCTAGGTCTCGTCGGGGTTGACATAGTCACTGTCGAGGTCCTTCAGGTTTTTCCTGATGTCAATCAGTGTACGCTTGGTCGGAGCGTCTGTCTTGCAGCACTGAGTCTTGTGCCACCAGTTGCTTAGTCTGTCTGTTTGCAACCAGACTTTCAGGGAGTAGTCAGTAGCTTGGGCCACTTGGAATGGTCCGAGCCAACGTGGTTCACTCCAATTTCTTCGGTGTTGTTTCCTCAACACCCATTCCCCTATTTCCACCGGTGGTGGGACGACGTCGTCTGGATCATGCAGAAGTGCTTCCTGTACCTGTGAGGACAAACACTTCACCGCTATGTTAAGCATTGTTACATAATCACCAATCTCTTCTCTTTGTCCTATAAGAGTGTGTCCGTCTGTGGTAGGGCAAGTGGTGAATGGACATGGCATTTTTCTACCCGTTAGCACCTCATGAGGGGTTAACCCATGTGCTGCATTTGGTTGAGATCTCATGTTGAACAGTACCAATGGTATGGCGTCTAGCCATTTCAGGCTTAGTTCGCTACATCATTTCCCCAATTGTTCCTTGATTGTCCTATTTGCTCTTTCCACCAGTCCCTGCGAGGCAGGGTGATAGATTGAGCCGTATTTGTGTTTGATCCCAAACATTTCCTCAACCTTCTGAAGGTCCTCACTTGTGAAGTGGGTACCATTATCTGATCTGATGGTTCTTGGCAACCCATATCTGGGCATGAGTTCTTTAACCAGCCATTTAATCACTTCCTGTGCTTTTTGTGTTTTGGTCGGGATTGCCTCTACCCAGCGGGAGAATGTGTCCACTGCCACTAGGATGTATCTAAATCCTCTGACCCTGTTGTCTACACCCATATCAGTAAAATCTATGACTACATCTGACCATGGGTAGGATGGGACCGGGAAGCCCCCTTGTCCTGTCTTCAATGTCTGTTTGGGGTTATACTTCAAACATATTGCGCAGGTCTGTACAAAATGTTTACACACGTCCTTCATGTATGGATGCCACCACATTGCTGTTCTATCAGAGCCCTGATTCTGGTGTGCGACGGGTGGCCCCTACTATGGGCTTCTTGGCATAGGATACTTAGTAATCCGGCCGGAGCTACTATCCGTCCTGATTGGCTTCTCCATAGTCCGTCCTTCGGAGACTTAGTCGCACCCTTCTCTAGCCACATTTGTTTTTCAGAGGGGGAGGCCTGTGTTTGAAGATCCATGATCTCGGTTTTCCCTCTTCTGGGGTTCTCTGGGTTTTCTACTTTTGATTTTCCCTGCATCATCTGTTTTCCTGTCTCGTATCCTGCTATTTCCTTGGCTGCCCTATCTGCCTCATTATTTCCTTGTGCTATCTCCCCCTCACCCTTTTGGCGTCTTCCGCATTTGACAATGGCTACCTGAGAGGGCAGTTTGAGTACTTCTGCTAGTTCCCTTACTTCATCCTGATGTTTGACTGGTTTTCCTATAGAATTCTGGAAATCGTTACTGAGCCAGGCGGTCAGATCAGTATTTGCTGCTCGAGTTACATAGGCCGAGTCTGTGTAAATGGTCACTTTTAATCCGTGTGCCAATTTGCATGCCTCTATTACGGCTTTTAGTTCTGCTAGCTGGGCTGAGCCAAATTGTAGTACCCCCGAGGAGACCGTTCTCCATCCTTGTGTATTTTCCCTGGTTACTACTGCATATGCCGCTACTATTTTGCCCTTTTCCCAGTCGTGGTGGCTGTGACCATCCGTGTAGAGTACCATGTCTGGGTATTGGAGTGGAGTTTTGGACATATTGGGATATTTGTTGTCTTCAATTCTTGTGGCTGCCTCGCAGTCATGTGGGGCGCCATTCAGCATGTCTGCTGCCATGTTGGAGGAGGTAGTGACATAGTGTAAGTGGGTTTGTTCTAGGATTTCCTGGAATTTTTTGTCCTGTTTGGTGTTAAGCTGAACATTTGACTAGTCATGAAACTGGTCACAGCATGGTCTGAGTGGATATATATATGTTGGCCCATTGTTACGTGTGCCGTATGTTTTACTGCCGTGGCAACGGCACAGATGCCTTTTACGCAAGTTGGTGCACCCTTTTCTGTGCCATCCAACGAGGAACTATGGTACATCAAGACTCTCCTCCCTTCAGTGCCTTTCTGATACAGAACGGCACTGACAAACCCGTGTCTTTCATGAACATCCAGATGGAACGGTTTGGAGTGGTCTGGGCATGTAAGCTCAGAGCACTCAAGCAACTGTTGTTTGATTGTAATGAATGCTTGCTCTGCTTCAAGGGTCCAAACTAACTTTGCCTTATAGTTGGTCGTGCCTGCTGTTTTAATCAGTAGTCGAAGGGGGAACACTGTTTCAGTGAATCCCGGGACAAAGTTTTTGCTATAATTAATCCGTCCCAGGAAGCTCATCATCTGCTTTACAGTTTCTGGTTTTGGGTGTTGCAAAATGCTGGCGTGATGTGAATCGGTAATGCCCAAACCTTTATAGCTCACTATCCGTCCCAGGAAGGTGACCCTGGGGCGCGTTAGCTGTAGTTTGTTCTGGAAGACCTTAAATCCCTGTTCCCCGAGCCATATGAGCAGGTCGATGGAGGCCTCGGCGGTGGATTTCTCTGTGGAACCTGCTATTTGGATATCGTCTACATATTGAAGTATGGTGGTATCAGGGGGTGTCTGGTAGTTCTTTAGCAAGTTTCTCATTACTTGATTGAATAATGAGGGGCTATCATTCAAGCCTTGTGGCAGCCTGGTGTAGGTGTATTTTTGGCCTTCATAGGTAAAGGCAAATAGTTCTTGACACTCTTTTGTAATAGGCACGCAGAAAAATGTGTTGGACAAGTCCAAGGCCGTGAACCAGGTATGTTTGACTTCAATGTTGGCCAGCATAGTGTATGGATTGGGTGTGTTGAACGCTGATACTGCTAACTGCTGATTTATGGCGCAAAGGTCATGCGCAAGTCGATAGTTGGCTTTGCCTGGTTTTTCGACTGGGTTCAGAGGTGTATTGAAAAGCGTACTGCATGGTGTTAGTACTCCTGTATCAAGCAGGCCCTTGATTGTTCCTCGGATTCCCTCTGTCTTCTCTATGCTCAGGGGGTATTGAGGGACATGTACTACCTCATTTGTCTTTAGGGTGAGGTGTACTGGTTCGATTTTGGTGCAGAGCCCCACATCCATGGGGCCTGTGGACCATACTCGTCGTGGGACCATGTCCAATAGGTTTTTTGCCAGCTTGGAGTCAGTGTTCTCCCGCCCATGTGTTCGTTCTAAAACCCTGTGTTCTAGGTCGACCGGTGTTGAGGAGAGCTGTGATATTTTATACATGTTGATTAACTTGTTGTATTGCAAAAGGGGATTACATGTGGGCTCCCAGGTATCTGATTCTCTACCTTGTTTTACCATGGGTCCCAAATTCTTTGCCTCTCCGCCTCTCGCAATCATCAAGGTGACATGAGGTACCATTTCTGGTGCTAACATATAAAGCGGCTGTAGGCCTTCTGGTAGGTCTACAGCTGCTGCCGCCCCCTCTTTACCGATATATATGTCTGTGAGTGTTATCCAGGGAATACCGGTATGCTCGTGCTCCAGGACAGCTAGGTCCCATTCAAAACCATACGCCGCCGCCTCCTCTTCTTCTTCTGGCAGCATATGGTAATTGAATGTGTAATGAGCAGGGTCTATAGGCACTGCATAGGGTCTGAGGCCTTCTATCCATTTCCTCCACCTGGAGAAAGCATCGTACAAGGGGTTGCTGTGTGGATGTCTTAATCTTCCCCACCAAACCATGGAGGAGGCGGCGGGGTCACAGTCAATTACTCTTTGCATCATGCATCTAGTGATTTGCCCAGCCGGGAATATCACATCGGTATAATAAGTATTGCATACTATGGTTGCGCCTATCTGGCCCAGGATATCCCTAGCAAGTAGATTGATGGGGCATGCTTTAGCCATAAGAAATTGATGGGTGAATTGGTGGTTTTTCCATTTGCATTCAAGTGGGGTGGTGAAGGGGCACCTCTCAGTGCTGCCCGAGAACCCAACGACCGAGGTATAGTCGTCTGACAGGGGGAAGTGTCCTGTAACCGTGCTATGTCGTGCACCGGTGTCAATCATAAATTCTACAGGCTTTCCATTCACTGAGATGGTGGCCATAGGTTCGGGAAACTTCTGGCTACCCCCTGTTGGTTCGCGGCACCCCTATGGCATCATATTTGAATTTGGGGGGTTGTGTGGCCCCTGATAAGACGACGGTTGGCCCGAGTTGAAATTATATCCCCCTCTTTGTCCTCCCCTACCCCTATATTGGCTTCTGCCTCTTCCTCTTGGCACACCCCGATTGTGACCATATTGTCTTTGCCCGTATTGTTCTTGTTGTCTATGGGGCAGGGTATATGTGGGAGGCGGCCCTAAGCCATCTCCATAGGGGCAATTCCTGGCCCAATGGTCAGGTGATCCGCACGTGAAACACCCAGACTGCTGCCACCCCCATAGGTTATTGCTATTGTGCCCTCCGCCTGGCCCTTGGTAACATTGTAAGTGGTGCTGTTCACTGTTTTCGGTCTGCTCCATATTCTGACCTGCCTTCTGCTTACTTTTCCTATCGTCATTCAGGTCCTTTCGTTCCCTCTCAAGCTGTGTCTTGGTGAGATGTAGCTGCAGTTCCGTTAGTTTATCTGCCTTGTTTTCCTCCCCCTTTTTCCTGCTATCTATGTGGTGCTCTACATGGCTCTGCCATAGGTTGAACTCCATTTGCGGCAGGCCGACTGTCCCTAGTAGTTTTTGTCTAATATCCTCGGGCAATGACGACTCAACGGCGCTCCGATATACCTTTTCTAAGGACCCCATTATGGCTTCACCTGTCTTTTCCCTCCACAGCCTGGCTGTCCGTTTCAGATATTCGACCCCAGTCTCCCCCTTTTATCATGGGCAGACTTGTGAGTTCTGCGCTGCTAACTTTAGTGGGATACATTAACCTTAACTCTCGCCAGAGTTCTCTTACATGTAAGGACAAATTTACTTCATTTGGTACCTCTGCGGTTCCTGTCCTCTGCTCTAACTCCTGGAGTTCCGTTATGCTGAGGGAGGTCCCAGCACATTTCCTAAAGTCGCCCAGAGCCAGGGTGGTGCTTTTGGCCATTTCTATAAATTGGTTTATCCACCCTGCTCCACCTTCCTGTATTCTAGGTAATTTGTTTTCAATCTACTTCATGTCTAGCTGGCTAAAGGGATTGTATGTCACCTGGGCCTGTCCTCCCTGTCCTCTGGTGGTGAGCAGGGGGAACTGCCCATTGGGGGACTTATGTTTTCTGTTTGATCTGGAATGGGTTTCTATGATCAGATCATATGAGGAGCAGCCCCTTTTGTCCTGTGTGGCCATCCTTACTGATCGTTCTGTTTGAGTGTCTTCTTCTGAATCACTTGTATCATCCCCACTGTTACCATCTACTTTTTGTACAACTTTCTTTTTCCTAGTCTTAGCTTTAGTTGCTGTTTCTTGCTTTATCTTCTTTCCCACATCCACCCCTTTACACTCTTCGTCCCTTCTATACCTACTGTCTGGTTTTTGCATTACATTCTCCTTCTTGTCCTCTGACTCTTCAGTATGTCCTTCTAAGCTACTAGCACACGACAGTCCTCCTCTCTCTTGTTCTTGGGCGGCCATTTCCCTGAGCGCTATTATTTCTTTTTTTGTTTTTTCCTCTACCTCGTGCACGTGTGCGCTAAGTTCTGTGAGTCTGTATTCTAGTTCTGTCTGGGTAACGGGGGCTTCTGCTGCGTCGTCTGGGGCGATGCTTTCACCTATGACCCCGCCTTTAACAGCCATTAGAGGGGCCTGTATATCTTGTACTGTGCCCTGGGGTCGTGTTTTTGACGCCGAGGGTGTTTCTAACAACGGGTTGTGACTATATGGTGGAGGGGCAGTGGGTTGGGTTTCTATAGTCGGGTAAAGACGTTCCCCTAGTTTGGGCCCCCCTTTTTCAGCTTCTTCCTCCTTTACTTTGGTTGCTTTATCCTGCTCTTTTCTGCTTTTCTGCTTTGTTTCTGGCTGAGTTGGTTTCGGCGTGTTCGGCATAGTCTGTAACATTTCGAAAAACCAGACGGCCATGGTGGCCTGTCTGTCTGCCTCTCGTTCTGCTTTTCGTATCCATGACTTCTTTGTTAGACATCCCATCTCTTCAACTTTTTCTCCCGCCTTAGCCGCTTTAACGCGGGCTTGTGCCTCATATTGTTCTAGTAGTTGTGCGCTGGGTGGTGGATCAGTCCACGCCCCTAGCAGGCCTTCTTCCTGCATTTCATGTGCCCATGCCACTATTTTCTTTGCCAATTTATTTCTTTCTCCGGGCAGAGTCCTGTATGCTCTTAACATTAGGGCTTTGTGCAGGACCCTGCCTAATGTGTCATGGGGTAGTTTTTGCCAGCCATCTATCACTGCTTCAATTTTATCAGACATTTTCAAAACACGCTTTGTTCACATACACTGACGCGCCAACCAAGTGGACTCTAGGTCCGGTTCTTTGATCACCTCGAGCGAGAACGATACAGCAGGCTTCTACCCACACGGGGCGGCCGTACCTTCACTTCAAATCTCGCTCAGGTATCACTCCCCGAGTGTCCCCTTTTACTCTGGAGGCGCTATACAGTGTTCTAGGTCCCTGACCTTATCTCTTATCCCTTATATTCTGCTAGGCCTTGCCCATTTGACAAGCAAACACACTGGTTTCGGAGCCTGGTGTGTGTTTAAAACTTCCACACAGGCAAAAAAAGTCTCGTAAACCAGGAAACCACCCCACAGTTTGTGAAAAACAACAAATCTTTCCCTGTGTCCTTATTCTGTCTCTTACTTATTTCTTCCTAAATTTGCGACAACTCTCCGTTTTTACAGGAAAGAAAAAGACGGTCCCAGACTCGTTCTTTTGATTACGTCTTATTTTGTCCAAATGGTTTCGCTGTACTAAACTAGGACACTTGTTTTCTTTCCCTCGTGGTGTTTCTCTATGTGTTTTAAACATTACATGTGAAACACATTCATTGCATGGTTACGCCACAATACAATTACATTTTCTCATACTTTTTAGTAGGGACTTTTCTCCTCCACCTCCCCCTCTCCATCCAATTTGCGAGTTATTATAGAAAAGGTATTCTGCTCACCTTAGTTACGGAGCTCCTGCAGTTTGGATGGAGAGTTGGCGACGGTTGGCTGTAGTCCCGGAGTGTGTCGGATTGTCCGTCGAGCCAGAATCCGGGTCACGGCACCAATTGTTGAGTCTTATCTTTTGCAAAAGGCTCGCCCGGTTCTTTGATTCAGGTAGGCAAATCAGAAGTCAGACGGCTTCTTGCTGGTTCGTGATGTTTTATTTGGCACACAACAAATAGCTCACAGGTGATGCTGCAGCGCTGGAGACGTGCCCTCGGTGCAACCGGGAGTCGTCTGCCAAATAGTGGGAGAACATCATCTTAAATACTAAAACAACAAGGCGTGGTGCTTTTCGGAGACAGGCGTGATCTTCTTCTTCTTGGTTTCCTTTCGTCACGGTCGGTCCCGTTTCCCTCGTGTTGTCTTGCAGGTGTAGCGCGTGTCTTAATCAGATTTATGTGCATGGCGTTCCTGCTTCAAGGCCGTCCTAATGAGGTGGGTGCACATAGTGCTTCTACACCAAGGCCGTCTCGATCAGGCCGGCGTACAGTGTTCCTACTCTCAGGCCCAGCTCCTTTAGTTTCACTGTGTAGCTCATCGCCAAATGACTATGTGAAAAGACGTGAAATATGACAGAATGCTTGTTTGTTGTTTTGTCCATATTCTGGAGGTAACGACATACATAAGAGTATTGATCAGTTCCTCGAGGGAGGGAAAAGTATCCCGTTGTGTGCTCAGGATTTATAAATGGAATTAGTGAATGTATGGTATCCAAAGGAGTTGAATCAAGTGCCACTGGACTTATCCGTATATATCCGTGAAGACGTTTCGCCTCTCGGATGAGGAAGCCTCTTGGATGAGAGGCGAACCGTCTTCACGGATATACACCAAGTCCACTTGCACTTGATTCAACTCCTTTGGATAACCATGACCGGGATGAAGGAGAACATTCACAGACATGAATGTACGGTAGTTGGAGATGGAAGTGGTCCTCCGAAGTAATATACGCAGAAACGTTTGTATTGCTATTGAATAGTTTTCATTATGTTCATGCATTTGACATGCAATTTCATGTTATTTGATCATTTTCATTGCCTTTGCCATTGCAGTTATGCTGTGGTGTTTCACATACATGGAAGTATTATCATTGCTAAGGTTCTGGTAGGTGAAACCACTTATTTCCAGTAAGGAGAACACGAAGCCAACCATATTGACTTGTGAAGGTCAGGTTGAATGTTAAGTGGGATGCATGTGAGTGAAATATGATCGTAATCCGGAGCAACTACTGAAGATAGTAGCATTTAAAGGGCATGTATGTTTATTTTGTTTATTTTATTGTTTTGGGCTAATGACCATGATATTTTGGATTGAATTGAATGAATTAGAAGAATACCACTGAAATGGAATATGATTGTGACAAAGCAGAATAAATATGGCGCTTGAGCCGATAACATACTAAACCCGTGTCTGTTCCTTACTGCTCCACAGCCATTTCAGGACTGTGCAGCAACTTTTGCTACTGGCTCAGGCACCCCTAGACCTGAGGCCGCTAACACTATATTTATGCACGTCTTTATCTAGTCAGGCGGATCCTGGTGGGCTTTGACGTTTTGGAAGCTGACACAAGAATGTAAAGAAAATCACTGTTTCCTAGCTTGGCATCGTTTCAATGGGCTACGTGTGTCATATGTCAGCTTTCCTGGAGCATAATGATTAGCAGTTTCAGAAAGTACTCGCCCCCATGGACCGTTTCTTGCTCAGCGGTGATGCAAAGTCGAGTCATAACATTTAAATGAGTTTTTCTACGATAAAAGTAATTCTTTGTAATGTTAAAATGACATTATTTAGATGCATTTTATTTTTTATTAAAAATATCCGCCCATCCACCCATTATCCAAACCGCTTATCCTGCTTTCAGGGTCGTGGGGATGCTGGGGCCTACCCCAGCAGTCATTGGGCGGCAGGTGGGGAGACACCCTGGACAAACCTGTCCAGGGTGTCCCCACCCCATCCCATCCCATCCCATCCCATCCCACCCCACCCCACCCCTACGAACAATTTAGTACGGCTGATTCACCTGACCTACAGGTCTTTGGACTGTGGGAGGAAACCGGAGCCCCCGGAGGAAACCCACCCAGACACGGGGAGAACACGCAAACTCCACACAGAGGACGACCCGGGATGACCCCCGAGGTTAGACTACCCCGGGGCTCGAACCCAGGACCTTCTTGCTGTGAGGCGACCACATTAACCACTGCGCCACCGTGCCGCAAAAATAAAATCCACATATTACTTAACCGATAAATAATCACCTCCATTGTATTAACAAGTGAAAGTGGGCCAGGTCTTCTGGATTTCTTTAAAGGATCACATTACACAAGCCAACAAGGTCCGCCTGTGTTGACCTCAGCTTCACCTGTGTTGGGCATGATTGCATGATACATATCACAGACTTCGTGAGGTCTCACAACTGAAACTGTAAGGGCTTACATTCGATTGGTTTGTATTTGCGTGATTTTCACTGAGCAGACGAAAATCAATGTCGTACTCGATAAGTTTACGTGCATGTCTGCTACAGTCCCCACGAGTGCAGAGTCCTGATCCCCGTGTGACCCCATGTGCAGTCCATGTCTCACTTCCGTGCCACGGCTTCAGCCAGTCAGAGGTATGGGAGGTGGTTTCTGATTGGCTGGCTTGCTCTCCAATCAGATCACCGGTAAGTACAAACTCAGATCAGATCAACCCTGCTGTCATGAAGACCTGCTAGTGGGACTTTGAGATGGGGTCGATACAAGGCGAAAAGCTGGCGAAGGTTATAAAAAGATGGCAAAAGCTTGCACCTTCATAGGAGCACAGTAACAGCAGTAACAGCCGGTGTACAAAAAAAACACACACACAAATTCAGACACTCCCCAGATCAAACAAGTACAACCGCACAAAAGGGGCATTTGTCAGCGAAGAGACCGAGAGTAAGAGACCAGCTACAACGCTCGGAGTTACACAACCCGTTGTCTGAAGTGGGAGAAAGTGTCGTGGTGAAGACAGACACACATGAACACACACGAAAGAAGGGACACCATTAAGGGCAACCAAAAAAGGAGAAGCATTTCAGAGTTTTGATGTTTATATTATTACAGCATGTTCCGCTTCCGGTGTGGGGAAGGTGGCGGCGCGAATTCACGTTTGCGGTGGCCTCAGCCAGCACCGTCCATGCAGCGTCTTTGTCCACATCTGCGTCTAAGTTTGTCTTGGTTTGATGGCTGGGAGAGCTGGTGCTGGATCGGCTGGGAGAGCTGGTGCTGGATCGGCTGGGGGAGCTGGTGCTGGATCGGCTGGGAGAGCTGGTGCTGGATCGGCTGGGAGAGCCTGGTCTGCTGCATCCTGTAGGCCCAGGGAACCACGGCCCTGCCTGGAGCTGCACCCGAAGAGGAAGCACCGAGGGCGGTCTGACAGGATGCGGAAGCGGGGCAGGCTAAGCTAACTGCTAGCCCATGCAGACCAGCAGTACCGGCAGTCATCCTGGCTGGTGTTCGTTCTCCTGGTCAGTGATTTATTTTATTTTTTTTAGTTTAGCTATATGTGTGTTAGTTTGAATATATGTGTTTTTGTAGTTTTTGGATGTGTTTTGTGTTGCACTGCTGTGGGCTGAGGGAAACCACGTGTCATTTCATTTCAAGTGTGCAAGTGCATGAAATGACAAAGTGTTTCTGATTCTGATTAGTTTCTGATTCTGACATACCACCATCATCTCTGCGTACAGATTTAAAGCGCTTACTTGCCTTGTAAAACCCTACTTCACCTGTTATTATCATGCAACCTGTATGCAGCTCGTATGTTATCTGGCTAAGGAGCAATCTGATATATAAATTAAAAAAAGTCACTGCCTTCAACGTATCTGTTTTTACACTTGTAAGAAATAACACCCAGATGGGAAGATATTGCCATGTTCTGCACTGATTCAGTATTTGTGCATCCTATGGAACATCGTCTTTTCCATGAAATTTCAGATGGCCTTCCACTTTCCGTAAAGCAACAATGGCTGCATTCCAGCTCCCGGTGCCATATAAGACACACTCTCCAATCGAAGTGGATGTGCACTGGATGGTGCACAATCCGTTATGGTCTTCGTTATGAGCGCACAACGACTTAACTACTTCTGAGTGCTTCCCAAGAGCGCTGGACGCTGCCGTCGGCCTGAGCAGCCCTGCTGAGGCTTCTGACCAAGCTCCGGCTCAGGATGGTTTGCCAACCGGGTGATAAGATGGAGGGATCTTCCGACACCACATCCGGTAGGATTCATTCACATTGGTTTGTCAGTGGTCAAGTCATTTCACACTACAGTGAATGGCTATTTCCATGCATAACACACTAATACATTGGCACTTTTTTCTCTGAGGTCAGCAAACGCAAGAGGATGGGGATAATGCAAGGTTTCTGGTATGTCCGTGGAGGAAGATATGGACTAAATTTTGCCCTCAAATGAATACATTTACTGTGGCACTGTAGTCACTGTACTGTGACTTTGGGTCGTGTCAGTATATATATATATATATATATATATACTATATATATATGTATGGTCAGAATGTCAGAATATAGCTAGAATTGGTCTGGCAGGTTGGGAGGCTTTATTCCAATAGGGAGTAAAAAGACATTTTCAGATGCTTTCACTCCACACACGGAGTAGTAAAGGCAGCAAAGCTTCAACTGCTAGTGTCATGGGTGGAAATGTCCTGATGTCATGTTTTACATTTGGTCCTGTGTATTTGAAATACCTTTTAAAAGGTATATTTTTCATTGTAATCGTCAATTATTTTTAGTTGCAGTCCTGGGTTCGAGCCCTGGGGTAGTCCAAACCTTGGGGGTTTTCTGTGTGTTCTCCCGTGTCTGCGTGGGTTTCCTCCACCCAGACAGCATCCGGATGTGGGCCACTTTTGATGCGGCACTGATGGCCTTCTTCTGGCCCTGACAAAGGGGATGTGAGCCTGAAGTGGCCCACATGTATAATAGCAAATATGGCCCAAGTATGCCAAATCACATGTGGGCCTTTTTTGGCAAAGATGCGTTGCTCTGGGCAACATGTGATCCGGATGTGACCCTGAAGTGGCCCGTGTGGTAAATGGTGAATATGGCCCAAATATCACAAAACAAATATGGCCACCTTAGGCAAATATGTGGCACATACAGCATTGCTATGGCTTGGTTCTGGCCAGTGGCGTGGCCACGGGGGGGGGGCATTAACCCCCCCCCCACACACACACACACTTTTGTTAAAAGATGGTCCTCGAGATTCCTTCAAAACCGAGGAGAAAATGCCTGGGTATGAGTTGAGTAGGGTAAGAATTTTTCGGAGAAATGCTGGAAGAAGGTTGCGTAAGTGAATTACGTGATGGCCGTTTATAGCGAAACTGCTCCTTTTATTCAAGGTCACTGTAATGGTAATGTGATGTGATGTAATGTGTCATACATGTAACGTGTCATACGTCAGCACTGGGTCGCTTTCGTCACACAGACATTGGAAGCAATGGATGGTATTCCAAATTTAATCCAAAAAGTAGGCGTTTTAATCCACATGATGAGGTACTTTATTGATCTAAACTATGACAAGTTGACCTCTTTGTGTGTCGGTAGAAACTGCAATATCTTAATAGTCTTCCCCATTCAAATTACGCAGTACCACGTGACACGTTTGTTGCGTTCTATGCATACGCCAGCAGGTGGCACTAGTGTTGTGAATGCCCTGTTGCGTGTAACGTAAAAGAGAAGAGAAGAAGAGAGTAAGCCACAGTTGCTCTTTACTACTGTGCTCCGTGCTTTACTTACTTACTTTAGGTTTGCTGTATGAAACCGAAAAAAATACTCAATGCCATAGTTATCAAGAGATACACGACACGGCGTTGTAAATCTGCTTCCCTTTAAAAGCCCGTATCATTGTTGTTGTCTACGTTGGCAGAGAAATAAACAATGGTAGATAATCATATCAGCTGATTTATGGAATAACTGTTACAAAGTGGCCAAATTGCCCATTTTAGCACTGGCAAACATAGGATCAGGAGAGGCCTTCTAAGCCAACGTAAAGGGCGTGTCCCCAAATAGGGCGTGTTCCCAGGACCCCTCATTTTTATACACCCCCCCCCCCCACCCACACACACACACACACACACACACACACTTCATTTACCCTGGCCATGCTGCTGGTTCTGGCCCAGATCTGGCAAACAGGAGCGGACCCGGTTTCCTCCCACAGTCCACAGACATGTAGGTCAGGTGAATCGGCCGTACTAAATTGTCCCTGGGTATGTGTGTGTGTGTGTGTGTGTGTGTGTGTGTGTGTGTGTGTGTGTGTGTGTGTGTGTGTGTGTGTGTGTGTGTGTGTGTGTGTGTGTGTGTGTGTGTGTGGGCCCTGTGATGGCCTGGCGGCCTGTCCAGGGTGTCTCCCCGCCTGCCGCCCAATGACTGCTGGGATAGGCTCCAGCTTCCCCTCGACTCTGAGAGCAGGATAAGCGGTCTGGATAATGGATGGATGGCTAGTCAACAAAACTCAGGTTTAACACAACCAGGTGGAGAAGTCATTCTCAGTGCCCGATTTATCAACCAACGTGTATTTAATTTGTTGGTAACACTTTAGTATGGGGGAACGTAGTCACCATTAATTAGGTGCTTATTAGCATGCAAATTAGCAACATGTTGGCTCTTAATTGGTCATTATTACGTACTCATTAATGTCTTATTCTGCATGGCCTTATTATACAACCAGTAAGCCATTAACTATGAGTTTTCCCTCTATAACCCCAGAAGTATTGCTTATTAGTAGTACCATCTCAATATGCTTTGCTTAGTATGGCCTTTATAAGGTGGTAGTACCACAAGAAGAGTTATTCTCCCTTACTAACACTTAATGAATATGCTCTGTTCTTACATAACAAAACACAAAACTACAAGTGTTCATAGTGTTAAATTACTGTAAATTAAGTTTTTGTTACTTAGAATATGTTCCCCATACTAAAGTGACATCTTGATCATTACTAATTCACTAGTAATTAAGTTTTTCTGTGTTCCCCATACTAAAGTGTTACCAATTTGTTTTTAGCCATCACAATCTGCAGGTACCCACATATCGCTAGCATGACTGCAGACCATCAGCAGCCTGGTGGAATCTCTTGGTTCCGGCTAAAGTGGAGAGACATTTCGGGCTAACGTGGTTCAGAGGTTTTGACTTTATTCAGCGAGTCTTTCAGTTTGGAGGCCCTCGTCACAGAATGTGACTGACTTCTCAGAGATACAATCTGTTTTGGACCAACTGGGCCATCTTTTCCTCCTGCGTTCAGTAAGTCAATCGAGTTTTATTCATAGAGCACATTTCTTACAGTAACATGCACTGCAATGCGCTTCACATCAATGGACAGATAAAAAGAGGGTAATGGTAAAAGAAAGAAAACAGTAAATATGTAGAATAAAAAATAAAAATATATAAAAAGAAATAAACATTTATAAAATAGAAGGAAGAAGATTTTAATGTATAGTATATGATGACGTGATTAAAGTTAAATAGATTCGATTAAACAGATGTAACTCATAATGAATTAACAGCAGATAGTAGTGGGTGGGGCCACCTTAGGTAAAAAGCACAATCCAAAAGACGTGTTTTGAGTAAGGGTTTAAGAGTTGCTGTTGAAGTGTCTGCTCTCAGTCCAGTTATTATTCCCCAGTTTAGGACCACATCCACACAACACTGCCTCACCATAGGAGTCTTGAGAATGTTCTTGTACTGTTTAGGAGAAGAGTGTCTGTAGATCTGAGGCCTCTGCAGGGACATATTTATGTAACATGTCATTTATGTAGACTGGAGAAGGTCCGTTAAAAGATTTCCAAATCAGTAAATTAATTTTCAAATCAGTAAAGTAAAAATAAAGAAATGATTTCGTGATCTCCATTTCTTGCAGTGTTAAAAACCCCTGGTAAACCAAACCCTTGTATTCCGCACAATTTCCTCAGTCCCTAGTAGTTACATTTACATATCTTTTTAACCACGTATAGGTAAATCTATCGTTTAAACTCTCAACATTTGTTTTTTAAAGCTCAAAAATATTCTAATCAGTGTGAAGCCCACCATAACTGACCTTCTTTGTAACTGCCTATAGCCTACTGCTGTACGTTTCCCCTAAAACTAAAGCTAAACTACTGGTGCCATCCAGCCTGTCAAGATTTCTGTGACTACAGTACCGCACACTTTGGAGATGGGGCATTAATCCCAATAATGCCATCTTTGGATCTTTTGTGAAGTTTTGGTGGAATACTTCTTTAATTGCCTCAAACACCTCTTCCCAAAATGTTCTTAATTTAGGGCATGTCCAAAATATGTGGGTATGGTTGCCAATTTGTGTTCCACAATTTCTCCAGTATTTATTTGAGTGTGTTGGGCCCATTGTAGCCACTATTTCTGGTGTCTGAAAGAATCTCATAGTTACCTTCCATTTGAATTCCCTCCATGTATTTGAATTGGTTACTAGATTTGCTTCAGTACATATTTCTTCCCACATGTCCTGTGGTATATCTGTATTCATTTCAGTTTCCCATCTTCCTTTTATCTGCAGTGTATTATTCAGATTCAAGCCTAAAAATATTTGGTAAACATGACTTATGACTTTCTTATCCCCGATCCCTGTTTGTGATTTTATCAAGAACTCTTCAATTGGAGTGGGCACCAACACGCGATCCCACTGTTTATGTTTTGTTAAAAAGTTCCTTAATTGTAAATATCTGAAAAAATCTGTGGTAGGAAGCATAAACTCCTCTCTCAGCTGTTCAAATGATTTAAGGAGGCCATCCTTATGAAGTTGGTGTAGATTACTGAGACCATGTTCTGACCATATTCTAAAACCTACGTCTATATGGGAGGGTACAAAATCCTTTATAAATCCGATACTAGTTAGAGCAGAAATTACTTTAGGCAATCCAAATGACAGTTTTATTTTCCTCCAGATTTTTAGTGTAACTCTAGTCCATTCACCCATTTGAGTTTTTTTAAGGGGACATCTAGGAAAGGCAAGGGCTGTAGGGGCTTCACACACAAGCTTTTTTCTATGTTAAGCCAACGAGTACATGTAAGATCCTGAATCCATATTGTTAAAGGTTTTAACTGTGCAGCCCAAAAATAATATCTTAGATTCGGGGGTTTGAGCCCTCCATGCGGTTTTGATAGCTGTAATGTTTTTAGTCTAATTCTTGGTCGTTTTTTCTTGCCATATACATTTTGAAATGAGCCTGTCTAATTTATCAAATATAGATTTAGGAATATCAATAGGTATCATCTGAAATTGATAGAGAAGCTTAGGTAGCACATTCATGCGTATACTCTCAATCCGGCCCAACAGAGACGGGGGAAGTGTTGACCACTGGTCCAAATCCTTACGGATATTATGAATTGTGTGTTTGTAATTTGCATCATTTAACTTTCCTAGCGATGGGGGGATTTGAATACCGAGATATTTAATGCCATCTTTAGGCCATTTAAACCCACTCTGGAGTTTGACCGCTTGAGGAATACTACCACTTATATTCATTGCCATTGTTTTGTCCACATTTACTTTATAACCTGAGAAGTACCCATATGTTGTAATAAGATCCTTTAAGCGTGGGATTGCTGTTGTAGGTTTGGCTATATATAAAAGCACATCATCTGCGTATAGGGATAATTTGTGTTCTTCATTTACTGTTGGTCCCTTTATGTTATTGTCATCTCTGATAAGCTGTGCTAGTGGTTCAATACTAATATCGAACAACAGGGGTGATAGAGAACAGCCCTGTCTGCAGCCACGTTCTAGTGCAAATCGGTTTGACAGAGCCCCATTTACTTTAACAGCAGCTTTTTGATTAGAACCTAGTGTTTGTATCCACTTTATGAAATTAGGGCCAAATTGGAATCATTTCAGTGTTTTAAGTGAGTATTGCCAGGATACTTGATCGAATGCCCCAAAGGCATTCGATCAAGTATGCAGTGTCTTTGTTCACGTCTGCGTCTAGGCTTCGTCTTCGTTTGATGTACTGGCGAGAGAGAGCTGGCGCTGGATCGGTTGGGAGAGCGGGGCAAGCTACCCTAGCTGCTAGCCCATGCAGACCGCCAGTCCGATAACGCCGAGGGCAGTCTGGCGGCGGCCTCACCTGGCGTTGACAGTGTTTTTTTGATGTCGTCGTGAGGAGTGCGGGGAGGTGTGTCGAGGGTGTCTGGTTGGCAGAGCTTGGTCTGCTTCGTCCGGTGGGCCCTGCCTGGAGCTGCGCCTGAGGAGGAGGCGCCAATTGCGGTCTGACGGGACGCAGAAGCGGGGCGGATTAAGCTAACTGCTAGCCCACGCAGACCAGCCGTTACAACAAGTCATCCTGGCTGGCGTCCGTTGTCCTGGACAGTGATTTTTATGTATGTATGTATGTATGTATGTATGTATGTATGTATGTATGTATGTATGTATGTATGTATGTATGTATGTATGAGTAAGGTAGTAATGTAAATCCGCCACAGGGTGGCACTGTTACGCTGTATGTTCCCCTGGGAATGCCGCAAATGGCGATGTTTGTCCCTTTTGCAACACCGTACCCCTAAGTCTTGTCCCGGGCAAAAGGCTACGTTGATAAAATGTTTTTTTGTTTCTTCTGCCGGAAGCTGTGAGTATGAGGAGGCCAGCGGCCAGCTGATTGATGAGAGGTGAAGTGTAAGCGAGTGCCAATAAAGTGTCCAGGTCTCAGCCACGATCCCAAGCCTCCGCCTCCTTCCTTTTCCACGCAAACATCATACTACAACAAACACAACGCAGAGTCCCAGGGCGTGTAGGGAGACGACGGCCGAACGCAAAGTGCGGGTTACATATGTATGTATGTATTATAGTTTGGATATATGTGTTAGTTTGGATATGTGTGTTCTTGTAGTTTTTGGATGTTGCGGTGACCCACATCTATATAACGAGAGACATTCACCTAAGAGGACGGTGTACCTTTAAGGGAAGAGGCGAGGGGTCAAATAATGCACTTCCGCTTCCGGTTCACAGTTCAGTGTCGTTGTCGAATGTATGACATGCTAAGTTGGAGCTAGTAAACTACCTCGACTACGTCTACTCTCACGTCTCCTGTCTCGTTGTTTTCTAACTCCACAATGTGTTGTGTTTGTGTTGTATTGCTGTGGGCTGGGGGAAACGGCATTGTTCAAGTTCAAGTACTTTATTACTGTATTTGTCACATGCACAGAAACACAAGGTAAAACATGCAGTGAAATGAAAAGGGGCACTTCGTCTATCATTGTGTGAAGACATAGACCTAGATAAAAGACAAAAAATCAGTGCTTTATTTTTCTTTTTAAGTCAAAATAAACAATAAAAAAAAACCTAGTGTAAACTACTAATAAGACACGTTAGTCCGTAGCTAACGGGTCTGACCCTTTAGCCGAGTGGTTAGTGATGTCGCCTTGTGGTGCAGTACACCCCGTATCGAATCCCGCACCGGGCAACAAAATAACCGGTTACGCTAGCATTTCATTTCATGCACGCTGGTATATGAAAAAACACTATTTGTCATTTCACAAACACACACACACACACACACACACCCTGTGATGACCCGGCGGCGTTGTCCAGGGTGTTTCCCCACCTGCCACCCAATGACTGCTGGCTCCAGTATCCCGCGACCCGACTGGGATAAGCGGCATGGATAATGGATGGATGGATGGATGGAAACGACAAAGTGTTCCTGATTCCTGATTTGGCTCGACCCGGATAGGGACCTTATAACAACAACAAATCCTACTTTATTCAGACACAAACGCAGGTCCATGTTAAAGACAACAAAGAAACGCAACACGCTTCTCCACGCCCCTGCATATTTAACGGGGCTCTGTGACGTCACGGAGACGCTGGCAAGCACGTCCACAGTAGTTGGAGACTTTAACCCAGCCCCGGTGTCGAGCTCCCCCCCCCCCCCCCCGGTGGATCCTGCGGAGGCCACCTGTCCCACAACATGGCAGCGCTAAGCCGCTTTGACGTTGGGCAGCAGCAGCGGGCTTGAGAGACACGTTTCCCACCATTTTAACAAGTTAATGGAGAAATATCCAGTCATACCTTTGGGAGCGTTCTGACGCCGGGTCACGGGGCCGGGGATCGGGGGGGGGGGGGGGGAGGGCAGCGTTTTTCCACATTGTGTGCTCGAGCGGGGCAGAAAAGCCCGGCTGTGCGCGCGCGGGGTTCGCGCTAGTCGGTCTAAGCAGCTGCACGCTCCCCCCCCCGCCCCCCGCCCCGCGCGCCGGACTGTAAGGGTTGGCGTGCGGCGGTAATGGCTGCCAGGGAAAGTGACAGACAACCAATGAAAGCTTGATCGGAGAACAAAAAGGTAAGCCAAGGCTCGGGTTTATAACCCAGCCCAGGTACTTTCTTCTTCTTCTCCGGGGGCGGCGGCGGCGGGGGGGGGGGGCGAGGTCTTTATTTATTTATTTTCAAGCCGGGCGTTGCGTGTCGGGGCGCAGGTGTGTGTGCGCCTACTGGCTTGGCTTGTGAAGACGCCCGGCCGAGCGCGGTGTCGACGGCCGCGCCACACGCACCACGTCCGGGGGGGGGGGGGACGATCACCATGTCCGCGCCGTACGCCCGTCCTGGACCGCTCTCCCACCGGCCCCCGTGCCACCGAGTGAGCAGAAACCTATTTAATGTCTTAATTAGCTGGGTTTACGCGACGTACATTAGCGCCGATTGTGCTTGCGAAAACTGCGGTCTTTGTTAGCTAGCGTTCGCGTCGGTCAGCTAGCTTAACCGACCAACGCGAGCGGTTAGCCAGGCCGGATAGCTTGCTAGCTTGTTAGCCAAGAGGATGGCGTTTTGTCTCGTCTATGCTAACTTGAGCTACTTCGCCGTTCCCTCTGTTTGTTGAACACCCCCCCCCCTATTCGTCGCATTAAACGCGTAAGGGTGGCGACTATAATTGCGGTTAAGTTTGTTCCGAAGCAGACATTTTATTTGGACAGCGAGGTGGCCGTTTAACGCCCTTGGAAAGCGCCAGCGTTGCGGGGTCGCAAGTTTGTGCGGCTCCGCCGGCGACGTCCAAGCTAGCGCGTCCCGACGTCCGTCAAGCTAAAGGCTGCTACGCTAGCTTGTTCGCCACACTTGACGTTTTTTGACCCCGTGTGACCTCGCTGCTTACGTAAGCACAAGGGAGAGTCTCGGTACGTTTTAAGTGCGGGAGGGGACGTCTCTTCGGTTGCCCCCGGTGTGTTTTAACGTAAGCGACTTAGCCCCCCTTGGCGTGTGAAACGCTGCTGTCAAGGTGCCTTCAACCAGGATGACTGACAGGCAGGCAGCCACGCCATTTGGTGACTTGTTTTCCAGCGTGCTCCGCGGGACTATTTCCCGATATCGTTAGCTCGCATTACATGGCCATAACCATATGGTTATTATGGTTTGTCTATTACTGGCTGATCGTGTCACGTTGTCGTGAGTGCCTACTTACTGCTGTGAGAATGCCGTCTGTGTGAACAGCTTTAAGGCGGATAACGGATTGTTTATCTGGGTGATAGCAGGTCACCATGTCTACCAAGGTGGCAGGTGGAGCACGTCACCTTTTCCCACAGAGACGGCTCCCCCGATGATTGGAGTTTTTCCTCATCTTTCGCTCGGAAGAACATGTCCGACAGCCCAACCCAGAACAATGCATTACTTGGCCTAATGGGATAGCCCTAAGGCGGGGGTGTCAAACTCTCGAGGGCCGCAGGTGTCTGCAGGTATTTGTTGCAACCGTGCACTGCACCACCTGATAAACTAGTTCCTTTCCCCTCCTTGATCCAGGAGGCGAGCCAATTAGTGAAATCAGGTGGTGTAGTGCACGGTTGCAACAAATACCTGCAGACACTGCGGCCCTCGAGGCCTGGAGTTTGACGCCCCCCGCCCTAAGGAAACACATGTGGGCTAGTCGGATAGTAAAATTATTCTTTGGTGATAGCGTTCATATAAAAACAGCAGTTTGTGAGGAAACATGGCACAGTATGTGGATCCCACAACCCAGATTACTTCCCTACTTAAAGCTATTGCTGTGAGGACAAAAATGCCAGCGAAACACTCAGTTTCAGTTCAGTATCCACATGGAAGTCATAATGTATTTCTGTGCTGTGCCAGGTGGAAGGACTGTAAAAGCTGCACAATAAGGATTAGTGACACTTGGGAGGATGTCCAGATTTACAGAGCAGGCTGATACAAGGCCAAATGAGGATTGTAAAAACACACATGGTAGATTCTCTGTGTTGTGCGTTACGTTATTTTACTCACTTACAGGCAGTAGAGCTGTGCTAGTATAGAATTCCTCTTTCTCGGCCATCAGAGGGACGTTATTATCATGTTTGATAACTGTGAGGGAAGAAGATGAATTTGATGCTCATGCTCCTTTTCTACACTAAACATGCTGCTGAACATTTGTACCAGACTCTGGTCACAGGTAAAGGCCAGGTTTGTTGAGGTTCACACAAGACCCCGAGCCGCAGCTTCAGTTCCATACATGTCACTGCTAAACATGATGGCCGCGGTTTGATGTCATTCATAGTGGCGTTTTGAATATTTTTGTTCATAGTGGAGATTAACGTGGCAGACAGTTTGGTGTTTGTTCAGATTTCTTGATCAAAACCTGCTCAGAGTTAACCTGTGTACCAACCCCCTTTTATGAAAAAGCTAAGGTGTGTCAGACTAGCGTAAAATTCTGGTCGCGGCCTAGGTCCCAGACCCAAGTGCGATTACCCGTTTTGACCCATCACATCAATGGCAAAAAGGTTTTTCTTAGGCTTGTTGCCTTGGTGTCACTGCTAAACAGAGCTATCACATTTTGATGTCATTAAAAGTGCCCATTTCAGTGTTTTTATTCACAGTAGAGATTCATTATAATGGACAGTGTGGTGTTTGGTCAGGCAGTCCGTGACTTGAGGATGTCTTTTCTTTATCCAGAGACCTTGTGAAAACCTGCAACAGATAACACTCTACAGTTATATTCAGTCATCTTTGCAGTGGAGTAGAACAGAATCATGGTGGCGCAGTAGTTAGCGCGGTCGCCTCACAGCAAGAAGGTCCTGGGTTCGAGCCCCGGGGTAGTCCAACCTTGGGGGTTGTCACGGGTCGTCCTCTGTGTGGAGTTTGCATGTTCTCCCTGTGTCTGTGTGGGTTTCCTCCAGGTGCACCGGTTTCTTCCCACAGTCCAAAGACATGTAGGTCAGGTGAATTGGCCATACTAAATTGCCCCTAGGTATGAATGTGTGTGTGTGTGTGTGTGTGTGTGTGTGTGGCCCTGTGTGATGGTCTGGTGGCCTGTCCAGGGTGTCTCCCCGCCTGCCGACCAATGACTGCTGGGATAGGCTCCAGCATCCCCGAGACCCTGAGAGCAGGATAAGCAGTTCGGACAATGGATGTATGGATGTGTGCCTCAATCAGAAACAGTAAGGTTCCATGATCAAAACCTGTATAGACTAAATACCTGTTCCCCCTTTCATACCAAAGCCAGGCATTGTCAGACTATTGTAAAACCCTAGTTGTGACCAGGGTCCCAGGCCCAGGTCAGATGACCCATGTTGACCTATTCGCACCAAAAGCGAACGGGTTGTTGCAGCTTAATTCGAAGCTATTTCTTTCTTCTTCTTTTTTTTTTTTGACACCCAGACCTCAGTCAGACTTTGTTGGGCTTTATTTAAGAATTGTACAGACAAAAACATCACTGATCAGTTCTGTATTCATCCATCCGTCCATTATCCAAACCGCTTATCTTGCTCTCAGGCTCGCGGGGATGTTGGAGCCTATCCCAGCAGTCATTGGGCGGCAGGCGGGGAGACACCCTGGACAGGCCGCCAGTCCGGTGATATGTCAAAATGTTCCTCACTGCCACCCCAGCTGGACGCTGCACACTACAGTGTGTTCAGGAGGTAGGGCCTAGGGAGTGCTGAGGAGAAAAAATGGGTTTGTTTTTCAGCAGATAGTACGACAGTATCTTTGGATTTATTTGTTTTGTGTGTGTGTGTGTGTGTGTGTGTCTGTGTCCGTAGCTAATCTTGCAAACTACTGGACGCATCAGCACATCGCTGCTCCCTCTCTCCATTCATTCTCTAGCTTGCTCGACCAATGCTGTGCTCTGTTGCAGCATGCATGCGCACGGCTGACTTAGATTGGACAGCGACAGCATCAAAACGTTATGTATTCGGGCGTCCGGGTAGCGTGGCGGTCTATTCCGTTGCCTACCAACATGGGGATCGGCGGTTCGAATCCCTGTGTTATCACCGGCTTGGTCGGGCGTCCCTACAGACACAGTTGGCTGTCTCTGCGGGTGGGAAGCCGGATGTGGGTATGTGTCCTGGTCGCTGCACTAGCGCCTCCTCGGGTCAGTCGGGGTGCCTGTTCAGGGGTGAGGGGGAACTGGGGGGGATAGCGTGAACCTCCCACATGCTACATCCCCCTGGTGAAACTCCTCACTGTCAGGTGAAAGGAAGCGGCTGGGGACTCCACATGTATCAGAGGAGGCATGTGGTGGTCTGCAGCCCTCCCCGGATCGGCAGAGGGAGTGGAGCAGCGACTGGGGGGGGGGGGATGGGTTGGAAGAGTGGGGTATTTGGCCGTGGACAAAAAGGGGGGGGGTGCATAACATTATGTATTCGGGTGTGTGTTGGAAGTAAACGAGACGTCGGTCGTATTTCGTAAGCCAGCCATTCATTCCACTGCTGATCTCGGTGCAGGACAACTGGGGGAGCACGGGATGAGCCATAAATAATTGGCCTCGTTCACCTCGCCGCCATGTTTGTTTAATTGACGTCATGACGGGGATTAGACGCGGAAGGGCCATAGACTCCCAACGTTAAAACTGCGCTGTAAAAATACAATTTCAAGAGAAGGGTTAATCTCGGTCGCAGCTGGAAGTCACCTTTCGTCTATACAATAAAACATTTCCCATGGCCGAGCTATGTTTTCTCCGTTTTATATCATGCAAACCGCAATGGTGAAACACATCTGAAGTATTTTAATAAGGGCCCCTTCCTCCCGGTAGGCGGAGGGAACGGGCTGGTTTGTCGCCAAGCCGGAGCGCCGGAGGAAGGGGAGATGGGCCTGGCGGAGCGCCGCGCTCTGCTGCGTTACGCTCCTCCGGTTTCGCTGCGTGCTAAGCCTGCCATGTGTGGGATTTTGTTTTTAATTGGCCAAAAGAATGTTAATTGTTTTCAAAATAAGCCCCACCTTCGCCTTTCCTCTGACATCCGCAGTCTTACTATTCATTGTTCTGGATAAAGAAAAGTTTTGGGGTTAGTTTTGACAGAACTTTTACTTTATACCCCCCCCCCCCCCCCAAAACACCAACGTCTGTGATGAGAGCATTAACTGAGCTGAATGAAATCTGGTCACCAGTTCCGTATAAGAATGTTGGAAATGAACACCATGCTGTTCGAAACCTTATTTTTCATTTTTACCACATTTGGTTAATTAAGTGATTTTAAAAGCCAATAAAAGAATGCTGGCGGGGGGGGGGTGGTGGCTGGAGAGGAACAGCGTGCTCGCTGCAGTGATCCAGCAGCTCTCTTGTGAGGAAATAAGCACGCTTGGCGTCTCATGTACGTGGCGTGTGCTCCCCCGTCTTTATTAAAAAGCAGCCGCGGCTTGTTTCAGCCCGCTGGCCTGTAGCGCCTCTCTGTTGTGCGCTAAGTACACATGCCAGCACTACGCCTGCAGTCTTCCTGCTTGCAGACTTGTGCACGTGATAGTCTGTACAACATCCCCGATGCAGTCTTGTCTTGTCACGTCGTGTAGACACAAACGGAAAGAATACGGACAAAAACCTGAGAATCGGTTACGGGAACTGTTGAGCGAAATTTTTTTAATTTTGGCATCCGCTGATGCCCACCTTTAACTCTTGTGTCTCACCTACTGGACAATTTCCTTTGGTAGGGGAATCTCTCTTTCACTGGGGACGACATATGAAACGCCACGTTTTGATGCAGCTTAGGAACACTTTACCAGTGTGCGCCTAATGGGGGCGGCACGGTGGCGCAGTGGTTAGTGCGGTCGCCTCACAGCAAGAAGGTCCTGGGTTCAGGCGCCGGGGTAGTCCGACCTTGGGGGTCGTCCTCTGTGTGGAGTTTGCATGTTCTCCCCGTGTCTGCGTGGGTTTCCTCCGGGTGCTCCGGTTTCCTCCCACAGTCCAAAGACCTGTAGGTCAGGTGAATCGGCCGTACTAAGTTGTCCGTAGATATGTGTGTGTGTGTGTGTGTGTGTGTGTGTGTCGGCCCTGTGATGGCCTGGAGGCCTGTCCAGGGTGTCCCCCCACCTGCCGCCCAATGACTGCTGGGATAGGCGCCAGCATCCCTGAGAGCAGGATGAGCGGTTTGGATAATGGATGGATGGATGGAGTCTAATGACTTCAGAAGACGTGTAAGTTGTTACAATAAAGGCGGGCGGACAAACTGTTCATTAAAAATTACATGTCCTGAAGCCTCTACTCCCAATAATTTGAAGCCCATTTCATTTATATATGGAAATATATTGTAAACAGTTATCAGTTGTGTGTTCTTCATAAATTGTGATAAATTGATATATATTTTAACGTTATTACACTGATTTTTTTGCCATTAATTTACTGGGGCGTACATGTCAGCTCAACGCAGTCGATAAAAGTTGCCTTTGTTAGCATTTAATGTTTGAAATAAAACTTGTAACATTTTTAATCAGGCTAGACTAATTTATTAAATGGAATGGACTAAATCCCATGCCATTATCCAAACCGCTTATCCTATGTAGGCCATGGGATGCTGGAGCCTATTCAGCAGTCATTGCGCAGCAGGCGGGGAGACACCCTGGACAGGCCGCCAGGCCATCACAGGGTCAACATACACACCTAGGGACAATTCAGTATGGCCGATTCACCTGACCTACAGGTATTTGGACTACGGGAGGAAGTAGATTTGGACTAAATTCGTATATCACTTTTTACCAAATTGCTTTACAGTTAATACCTCACATTTTTACACACACACACACACACACACACACACACACACACACACACACACAGATCAATGACAGTATCAACCATGCAAAGTTACAGCCAGCTCATCCGGAGCAGTTGGGGATTAGGTGTCTTGCTCGGGGACAACTCAACACTTTTGCCGGGAGGAGCCGCGGATTGAACCGGCAACCCTCCAGCTACCAGACGACTTATTCTATCTCCTGAGCTACTACCTAAATTGTTATTCATTGCAATTATTATTATATCATATACATTATAGTATTATTATGTTTTCATTGGGAGTGATGAAGGAGGACAGGATGAGGAACGAGTATATTAGAGGGACAGCTCAAGTCAGACGGTTTGGAGACAAAGCAAGAGAGGAAAGATTGAGATGGCTTGGACATGTGTGGAGGAGAGATGCTGGGTATATTGGGAGAAGGATGCTGAATATGGAGCTGCCAGGGAAGAGGAAAAGAGGAAGGCCAAAGAGGAGGTTTATGGATGTGGTGAGGGAGGACATGCAGGTGGCTGGTGTGACAGAGGAAGATGCAGAGGACAGGAAGAGATGGAAACAGATGTGTGAGTTAGGGGTCCCATTAACGGGAACAGCCGAAAGTAGTAGTAGTAGTAGTTATTATAGTATTATTATATCATCTATCTATCTATCTATCTATCTATCTATCTATCTATCTATCTATCTATCTATCTATCTATCTATCTATCTATCTATCTATCTATCTATCTATCTATCTATCTATCTATCTATCTATCTATCTATCTATCTATCTATCTATATATATCAATTATTTATCACAGAGGGCTGAAAGTGTTGTCTTCAGCAAAATGTTCCGCATAACCAATAGTAACTAATAACCATTTGTAAGCTCTTGCAAATAACATTGTTGCATAAAAATGACAGAGATGTTGAGGCACAAGACCACTGTTGAGTTTTGTTTCTGTTCTGTGTACTGTAATTGAACATTGACAAACTGCTCCCTCTATCTGGACAAAGCCTATTGATTGCTCCCCTTCTTTCCAAAGAGCACGATAGATACATATCCAGCCTGCTGCTGCAGCAGTTTGTTCACAACCCCAGTTTGAGGCTGGTAGAGAAAGATGGGGAACAAAACATATTTTATTGACTGTAATTTGAATTCACGAAGTTAATTCCAGGTCATCGTAGTTTTGACCCCACAGAAAGAGGAAAGCAAAGGAAACAACTAAAAGAAAACAGCTGCACAGATGGTGGTAATGTGGGTAATATTCCTTTCCCTGTGGTGGAGTTGCCGGAGAAAAAACTAATTGCATTTTTTGAAGATGCCAAATGGTCACCTTTTGTTGACTTCCTGACCCATATTAGTCTTAACAAGACTCCTGTTCTTTCTCCATAGTGAGGAATAGGATGGTAAGCAGCCAGCCGAAGTACGAGCTAATCCAGGAGGTGGGGCGCGGCAGCTACGGCGTTGTCTATGAGGCGGTGGTAAAGCGCACAGGCGTCCGTGTGGCTGTGAAGAAGATCCGTTGCCACTCCCCGGAAAATGTGGAGCTTGCCCTGAGAGAGTTCTGGGCTCTGAGCAGCATCCAGAGCCAGCACCCCAATGTCATTCACTTAGAGGAGTGTGTGCTGCAGCGGGACGAGCTTGCCCAGAGGATGAGCCATGGCTCCAGCTCCCCACTGTACCTGGAGGTGAGTAGATTGCAGAATTGGCTGTAGGCGGCTCAGCGGTGGTAGCCTGACACACATCCCGGATTCATTTAGCTTCACTTTAATTCTCAGTGTGAAGCTGCTGCTCTTTGAGTAGTCCCAAGTGATACAGAGTAATAGGGTATTCCACCATAATTTCAGCAATGATTAGATCTTCTGTGACCAAAGCAGAGAATCTGTGTGCTCGCAGATGACAAGCACGTGGTCCTGCTTTACTTGCATAGGCTTACAACTAGCCTGTACTCTCTGTGAAACGGTGCTAGTGAGAATTTCACTCTGGTCATCTCTGTAAAGGTCAGCAATAGTAGAACCTGACTCACCAGGGGAAGACTAAAAGTTTCCATTGTTTACACTTGCAGGCTGGCTCCAGGTAGTTTGGATGACTAGTGTTTTTCTTAATGATGGCTGCCTGCCAAATAACCAATTTCTTGCTCATTTTCAGCTGGCTACATTTAACAGTATTTTGGCATTTAATGCAGGCAACTCCCCTGAATTTGATTGCCACAATAATTTAAGGATGTTTGTTAGACTTTTTTTTTTCTCCTTTAGAATTTTGTCAAATTTGATAGAGCTTCTAGCTGCAAAAATAGAAACGAAACTTGAGTCTTGCTCACATGTCTGCACGTGTGCTTGAAAGTAACTTGACAGATTTTGTCAGTGATGTGTAGAATTACCCATCATCTGGTAAAAGGTTGAACATAGACTGATCAGCCAAAACATTAAAACCAGCTGCCTAATATTGTGTATGCCCCCCTCGTGCTGCCAAAACAGCTTTGACCCGTCGAGGCACGGACTCCACAAGACCACTGAAGGTGTCCTGTGGTATCTGGCACCAAGACATTAGGAGCAGATCCTTCAAGCCCTGTAAGTTGCGAGGTGGGGCCTCCATGGATTGGATTTGTTTTTCCAGCAAATCCCACAGATGCTCGATTGGAATGAGATCTCAGGAATTTGGAGGCCAAGGCAAAACCTTGAACTCTTTGTCATGTTCCTCAAACTATTCCTGGACCCCATAAGACCTCTGAAGGTGTCCTCTGCTATCTGGCACCGAAATGTTAGCAGCAGATCCTTTTAAGTCCTGTAAGTTACGAGGTGGGGCCTCCATGGATTGGACTTGTTATTCCAGCACAACCTATAGATGCTTAATCAGATTGAGAGCTGGGGAATTTGGAAGCCAAGGCAATACCTTGAACTCTTTGTAATGTTTGTCAAACCATTCCTGAACAATTTTTGCAGTGGGGCAGGGCACATTATCCTGCTGAAAGAGGTCATTGCCGTCAGGGAATACTGTTGCCATGAAGGGGTGTATTAGGTCTGCAGCGTTGTTGAGGTAGGTGGTATGTGTCAAAGTAACATCCACATGAATGCCAGGACCCAAGGTTTCACAGCAGAAGATTGCCCAGGGCATCACACTGCTTCCTCTGGCTTGCCTCCTTCCCATTGTGCATCTTGGTTCCATCATTTCTTCTGGTAAACGGCGCACAGGCACCCGGCCATCCACATGATGTGAAAGAAAACGTGATTCATCAGACCAGGCCACCTTTTTCCATTGCTCCATGGTCCAGTTCTGATGTTCACGTGCTCATTGTAGGCACTTTCGGCAGTGGACATGGGTCATCATGAGCACTCTGACTGGCATGTGGCTATGCAGCCCCATACGCAGCAAGCTGCAATGCACTATTTGGTCTGACACCTGTCTGTCATAGCCAGCATTAACTTTTTCAGCAATTTGTGCTATAGTAGCTCTTCTGTAGGATCAGACCAGACAGGTTAGCCTTTGCTCCTCACACAAATCAATGAGCCTTGGGCGCCCATTACCCTGTCACCGTTTCACCAGTCTTTCCTTGGACCACTTTTGTTAGGTGCTGACCACTGCATACTGGGAGCACCCCACAAGACCTGCCGTATTGGAGATGCTCTGACCCAGTCATCTAGCCATCACAGTTTGGCCCTTGTCAAAGTCACCCAGATCCTTAAGCTTGCCCATTTTTCCTGCTTCCAACAAATCAACTTCAAGAACTGACTGCTCACCTGCTGCCTAATAGACAGGTGCCTTTGTGACGGGATAATCAATGTTATTCACTGACCTGTCAGTGGTTTTAATGTTTTGGCTGATCCGGTGTATATGCATGGAAACACATGGATTACTTCTAGTCAACAGTTTGTTTCGACTCTGCACTGAAAATATATGTTGGTGAAAGAAAATATCAATATCCTCCCTATATCATGATACTATGTCAGACAAATGATTGATAATAATCATTTTATATTTTTGTATTTTCTTTTACAAAGTAGCTTATTTTGATGTGGCCCACCGAAGGTATTTGAAAGGGTTGTAGGTTTCATGTCCACTTATTGTCTGACTGTGTCTAGGCAAGGTAAGTTTATTTCTATCACACATTTCAAATACAGAGGCATATGAAAGTGCTTTATATTAAAGCATAAAAAGAAAATACAGAGTAAGATAAAGAAATTAAAGATTAGAAAATGAGATGAAAAGAAATTTAAAAAACGTAGAAGAATAAAACAGCCAAAACTAGTGAAACAGTAACTGATGGCAACGATAATTTCTAAATCCAAAATATAGCTAAACACTGATGCTGTTGGGACTTATAGATGTGATTTATATAGCCAGTTAGGATGGTGTCACTTGAGTTCAACACTTAATGATCTGAAAACTGAAAAGGGATGTGACTCTAATGGTTTCATTCACCGTAACTCGGAATTTGTTGAATCTGTTGACGTGTCCATGTGGCTGTTTCCATGTGTGTAGAACCAGGAGGAGACAAAGAGCATTTTGCAGGCAAAACGCCACAAAGAGGGGCGTCCGGGTAGCGTAGTGGTCTATTCCGTTGCCTACCAACAAGGGGACTGCCGGTTTGAATCCCTATGTTACCTCCGGCTTGGTCGGACGTCCCTACAGACACAGTTGGCCATGTCTATGGGTGGGGAAGCCGGATGTGGGTGTGTGTCCTGATCGCTGCACTAGCGCCTCCTCTGGTCAGTCGGGACGCCTGTTTTGGGGGGGCGGGGAACTGGGAGGAATGGTGTGATCCTCCCACACACTATGTCCCCCTGGTGAAACTCCCCACTGTCAGGTGAAAAGAAGTGGCTGGTGACTCCACATGTATGGGAGGAGGCATGTGGTAGTCTGCAGCCCTCCCCAGATCTGCAGAGGGGGTGGAGCAGCCACCGGCAAGGCTCGGAAGAGTGGGATGATTGGCCAAGTACAATTGGGGAGAAAAAAGGGGAAAAATCCACAAGAAAAAAACGACAAAGAAACACACCAAAGTAAGCCTTTGTCTTTAAAACTGCAAGGTGTTGAGACTTTAAAGAAAATACTGTCACAAAGGTGAAAGATGGAAGTTTTTACTTCGACGTTAAACGTGTCAGATTTGAAACTATCAGGCCAAAGATTTCCCAGGGCCAAATGAAGAAATAGATTTTAGATGACATTTGTAAAATCCTGCACTCTTTTTTTTGTGTCGTCTATGTTTGCTCCTCATTTCATTGTTGTAAGTCTTCATCTCGTGGTACAGATTGTTGTGTTGATGGACACGTGGGTGTTTCTGTAGTGTGGTTATCCATCGACAGTGCAGGTACTGAACATTGACGCCACCTGCAATGCATGAAAGAGTGCTTTGGTTTGGAGTAACCTCCATTTCTCTGTAAGGTGACCCATGAGCCTTGCTACCAAAGAGCACCTTAGGAAGTCCAGATGGAACCAACAAGTCACCCGAGCACACCCGATAACCCCACATTCCCCCACACACTGTCACAATGTGTCTAATGCACACGTTCATACGATTTAGTTGTACTACGTGCAGTCGAAACTATTTGTAGTGATCAGCTGCATATACGGGTCAAAAGTCCCCGTGTGGAGTCAGTCCTACACTCACACAGTTTAAATAATCACCTTCTTCTGATCAGTCTGCGGAAAGTGGCGATTTTAACTCTTTCATGGATGGGAAATAAACTATTTTGAAACCAAGGTTACTCTTTATCAACGTTTTTCAAAGAGAACGGACAGAAAAAGAAATGATAAAATAAATTTTTAAGAAAAACAGGAAATAAAATTACCCCCCCCAAATTCAGTAACAATACCATATACAGCATTCAATACACAATTCCAGGCGGCATGGTGGCGCAGTGGTTAGCACGGTCGCCTCACAGCTAGAAGGTCCTGGGTTCGAGCCCCGGGGTGGTCCAACCTTGGGGGTCGTCCTCTGTGTGGAGTTGGCATGTTCTCCCCGTGTCTGCATGGGTTTCCTCCCACAGCCCAAAGACATGTAGGTCAGGTGACTTGGCCGTACTAAATTGTCCCTAGGTGTGTGTGTGTGTGTTTGTGTGTGTGTGGGCCCTGTGATGGTCTTGCGGCCTGTCCAGGGTGTCTCCCCACCTGCCGCCCAATGACTGCTGGGATAGGCACCAGCATCCCGCAACCCTGAGAGCAGGATAAGCGGTTTAGATAATGGATGAATATACAATTCTACCTCTATGTCCTAACCAAGGTTGCTCCGTCAAAATGTTTTTCCATTTACTCCCATGAACGGTGCCACCTTGGTCCTGAAAACCGCCTCCAAAATCACCTGGTAGTCTGAAGTGGCATTGGCTCTCTTTCATGGTTAGGCCTCGGCCAGCCGTTCGTAAAAATGTAACGCTAAGCCATGTTACTGTGCGTCCATCTTGAAATTCCTGTTTGAAACAGCTAATATGTTACGGTACAATGACAGTAGGCTGCTGTTTTCCAGTCCGTTAAATCTGGTAAAAAAAAATATTTTTTTTTTAAAATTGTCATTACATTGAGTACACAAGTCAATTAGATGGTCATCCAAAAAAACAAAACCTGATTTCGATAAGTGATCGATCATATCGGCCTGGACAGATGTAATCCCCAGAAGCAGTTTCCACTACATTTGAAAAGTACAAAGTGTGACGTTTGATGAGCCGTTATACAAAATTTAGTTCTTACTTGATTAATATCACAGGAAGGTGAATCAGTTCATCTGGATGTTGTGTGCTGACCTTCCTGTGATTTCCTTACCTGGATTACTGAGCATGCAGAAAGATACCAGATTAATAGCCTCAACTTCCTCCTTGTGCTCTGGGCTGGGAAAGTGGTTGTGTTCAAATAATAAAAAAAAAAGTTTATTTGGTGCTCTCGAAGTGTAATATGTAAGGTTGCTGCCAACGACGAGTGAAATAAAAACAGCATGCATTTCTTCTCCCATCACGCCAAGTCTGCACTTCCTTCTGTCCAGACAGGTCTCTTTGACTCCATATTTGTGTAACAATACAATCATCGTAGTGCTAAAGAAAGAAAAGGGAATATTGAAAGCTATTATAATATACAGTTAATGATGGACAGTGCTTATACCCTTAAATCAATTAAGGAGAAGGTAGAGCAGAATGAAGGCCTAATGTCTACTGTGGCTATGACTACGTTCACATTGCAGGCCTCAATGCAGTTTTTTTGCCCTGATCCGATCTGTTCAAGTCAAGTCAATTTTATTTGTATAGCCCATTATCACATTACAAATTTGCATCAAGGGGCTTTACGGCAACACAACAGCCTGTCCTTAGACCCGCACATCGGATAAGGAACAACTCTCTAAAAAAAAAAAAAAAAAAAAGGAAGAAACCTCAGGGAGAGCAACAGAGGAGGGATCTCTCTCTCCCAAGATGGACACCATGCAATGGATGTTGTGTTTACACAATTTACAGAATACAACAATTGAAAGAGGATAACAGAATTATAAAATAGAATATGATGAGGAGGATGCCAAGTGGTGTCCAAACGCCACCGGAACAGCCCAGGACCCGATTAGTCATGCATCTTAGTGAGAGAATTTTTTAACAGGTTAACAAAATTATATGGATTTATAAGATGTATAAAAAGAAAATGTGATGAGGGGGATGCTAAGCATTATCGAGGGGGCCACCGTCACCATGGAGACCTGGGAGGAGGACAGACTGCATGTGCGCACAGGGGAGACTCACATCACACCATTCACACACAAACAAGAGAAAGAAGAAGACAGAGGGAGAGAAAAGATGTGAGAGAAGAGAACAGTTTGCATTAGTCAATCTATACGGCACGGTGGCACAGTGGTTAATGCTGTTGCCTCACAGCAAGAAGGTCCTAGGTTCGGGGGGAGGGGGTCATCCCAGGTCCTTTGTGTGGAGTTTGCACGTTCTCCCCATGGGTTTTCTCTGGGTGCTCCGGTTTCCCCCACCATCAAAAAGACACATGTTAGGGTTAGTACTCCCGTCTGTGCCCCTGACCGAGGCATAGCAAGACGAACAGGAGTGGGTCCCCGGGCGCTGCACGGCGGCTGCCCACTGCTCCTAGCTACAAAGCTAGGATGGGTTAAATGCAGAGGAAGAATTTCCTCATGGGGATCAATAAAGTAATAAAATATGCTATAATCTCATCGGCAGAACAGTGCTTGGTAAATTCATTGAGACAGAAACCAACCCGCCATGCAGTACAGGTCGTGAAGCACTCAACTTAAAGACAACCAATTGTAGGCCAAGGCAAAACGATGAGTTTTAAGTTTGGATTTAAAGGACTCAGATTGTCTGATTGCAGCAGGCAGGTTATGCCACAAGAATGGGGCTTGACTTGGCACCAGCAGACTTCTTTTTAACTTTGGGTACACAAAAGGGGCCCTGTATTTTGAGAGTGAAGAGCTCAAGATGGAATGTACAATTTAAGGAGAGCAGACGGGTAAGATGGGGCAAACCCATTTAGGATTTTATAAGTCAGAAGCACCTTGAAGTCTGATCTAACATTGGATAGGAAGCCCAGTGAAGGGAGGTGAGAATTGATGTATTATGGTCAAATTTCCTAGCTTTAGTTAGGATTCTAGCAGCAGCATTCTGAACCATCTGAAGACTTTTAGTACTAGCATGTGTCAGACCTGAAAACAGAACATTACAGTAATCAGGTCTGGATGAAACAAATGCACGAGTCTCTGCATCAGCCATGGACAAGAAAGACTTTATTTTAGCCATGTTACATAAGTGGGGGGGGAAAAAGGCAGTCTTGGTGATTTCTTTAATGTGCTTATCAAAGGAAAGGCTGGGATCAAATGTGACTCCAACATTTTTGGCTGCCACACTTTGTGAAATCAGAGTTGTTGATTGTTATCGTTACTTGATCAAATTGGTGTCTGTGTCTAGCAGGCCCAATGACCAGCATCTCGGTTTTAACCGAATTTAAAGCAGAACGTTTAGTGACATCCATTTTTTCACAGCAGCCAAGCAGGCCTCTAATTAGTCATTTGAGAATGGTCATCAGCCCTTATAGGCACATACAGCTGAGTATCAGCATAGCAATTGAAATTTATTCCGTAACTACGTATAATTTGGCTGAGAGGTGAAATATAAAGACAAAAAGTAGAGGGCCAAGAACTGAGCCCTTAGGTACACCATATTTAACATCAAATCATTTTGATGTAATATTATTATAGCAGACAATGTGTTCTTCCAGATAAGTAGGACTTAAGCCAAGAGAGAGCAAAGCCAGAGGCACCAAAATTACAATTTAATCTGTCTAATAGCATACAGAGATCAGTGGTGTTGAAGGCTGCACTGAGGCCTAGTAGTAGAAGCACAAAAGTGGATTCAGAGTCCATAGATAGTAAAAAGGTCATTCACCACTCCCGTCAGAGCCGTTTCAGTGGAGTGACGGCCTGAAAGATGATTGGAAAGGTTCATATGTTTTTCTTCTATATGGGACGAAAGTTCTTGATACACAACTCTCGAGAAAAGAATGGAAGATCAGAGACTGGTCGATAATTAAGAGACCCTAGATCGGGGTGCGGTGTTTTAAGTAGGGGTTTAACCACAGCTGTAGTGAACCAAGCACAGAAAATGGCTAAATCAGAACAAATGAAGAGGTTTGGACAGAATATAGAGAAGTAGAAGGAAAATAAAATGTATCTCATGAAACCGTCTCACGAAGGCGGAAGCTGGAAACAGCTGGCAGTGACATCCACGGACCAACACCAAAGGAGGAGCGGTAGTAGCCACCTGGTTGTTCACGTTCACGTTCGTAAAATGACCCATATATAGCAATGTGAAACACTCAAGCTCATTTACAGCAAATAATGCAATCCGGCTGCACGTATAAACAACAAAAACAACTGCAAGACTGACAAAACAAAACATAAAATGACATGAGTGACGCAGCGGTGCAAGCATTCATTGCGAAGGTGATTTGCTCTGGTAGTTGGATGACAGTCAGCTCTTGAGGATGAGAAGGCAAAAAAGAGCCAAAGATATTGCTGCATTAGATTAGATTGTTTTAATAGCTACACGGCCAAGGCTGGTGGAATTTGTTTTTGGTACACAAACTCTCCAGCACAATACATACATGGACAACGGACACTCCACATTATCACAAATAATACAGTTACACAATAACAAAAATCAACATAACACGCATAACAATTAGGTGAATGGTGTCATTAGTGCAAGGAGGGGGACGATAGGGAGGAATTCAGAGTCCTGATGGCGAGGGGGAGAAAAAAATGTTTGTGAAGCGTTTAGTCTTAGTGACCTGTAGCGCCTCCCTAAGGGAAGGAGCTGGAAGAGGTGATGAGCAGGATGTGAGAGGTCGGAAGTGATCATCTTTGCTCGCTTTACAGTCCGGTTAGTATGTAGAGATTCAACTGAGGGGAGTGGGTTACCTATGATTTTGGATGCCTTGTTGACAATGCGCTGCAGGTTTTTTCTGTGTTTGACTGTCCGTACCATACTGTAATAGAAGATGTTATGATATGATGGATTAGCAGTTATTGCTGGTAGCAATGATGTGCGGTCAGGGTAGTCGTGATAATTTAATAAAAATAACCATGCAACAAAGTCATATCAAAATCTCTCTAGTTATAAGTATGCTGTGTTATAACGTATTTAATATTTTTGTCCTTGTCCTTTTTAAGTCCTTAAACTAAGAGCGAAACGCCATATAGCACACAAGCTCGCCTACTTTTTCCCCATGGGAAAGGTAGGCTCAGGATTGCCTTTAACGTTATGAATTTGAGTTTACACATGCGTAGTTTAAGGTGAAATCAGCGGACGAGGAAAGGCACTGCTTATGGCGGGAGTGCGAGCCAGTCGGAACCATCAAGGTGCTAAATTGCGACAGTGTCATAGATATTTGTGCAATCAATAAAGCAAGTTAGCTCATTTGAATTTGAGCAGCTTAGCAACACTTCAGAGCTAAATCAGTAATGTTGACCATCGTATGTCTTCAGAGTTAATAAACTGGATTACCAGCAAAAATGACTTGTCATCAAGCAAGGCCGGCCTACACCAGCTCTTCCTGACCTCTACCAGTGTAAAGGGCAAAAAAATCATCCGATCATTCCAGCAGGAGCGGTATATAGAGAAAGAGTGGCTATGTGGCTCCGATGCTACCACCAGCAGGCTGTACTGCTTCCCTTCTAAGTAACCCCATTGCCTTTCCACAGTAGCAGGACAGTGTATGGGTGTGTTACTTAGTTGTCATTTCACAGTCATTAAAGGCCATATAGAAGAAAAAAGTAATTCATATATACTTGGACAATATTTTTGTTTACGTTTTCATTTTGGAATGTAGTACAGTCAGGACCCTGACTCGGGGGCACAATATTCTAGAATTCTGTGGCAGTTGGAAGAATAAAGGAGGATCCCATTTCCCCTCGGGGATGAATAAAGTATTCTGAGTCGGATCAGATTGTAATAAAACAGAAGGATGTTGTGGGGAAGCCTGGGCCGAGTGGCTAAAGTGTAGGAGGCAGACTCAACAGTTTCTATATAATAAAAGGATTTCTTTACAGGGTGTAGCTACATATGAGCTGAACAAACTCAACTCTCAATAACTGAGCTCAAACTAACAAATGAACGAAACTCAACTCAGAACAGTTGAGCTTTAAAGTTACAAAGAAATAGAACAAAACTCACCTCATAACAATTGGACCATCTTGTGCGCACATCCTACACCCTGACATCCTACAGCCCCCTAACAACTCCAAAACTGTGGCTTATACACTCCCTTGGAGTTGATCAGCAGCCCCTGAGTTTAGGCTGCACCACTGGCAGGGAAAGCCAACACCTGGAAATGATTTAAGATTGATGATGGGACAAATGGTGTGTTCTCACCCACTTTGTCAGTGGCCCAAATCTGATTGGGAAAAAGTCAGATTTTTTTCATTCACTCTGCTCTGAAAAAGTCAGATCTGTGTCACATGTGGCAAATAAATCGGATTTGGGCCACATTTTGCTTGTAATGACAACATACTGTTTGTATTAGCGAGTGGCTGATAATGCAGAGATTTCTAGCTCCAGGGAAGTGTAGTTGTAGTCATTGTCCATGCTGGGGAGCTATATCGGTGTGATGGGTTTGAGTCACTAAGTTTGACTGGGATGGTTATACAGCAACATGTGTTCTTTGGCTGGTTCAGTGTTCACAGATGGTTTGACCTCTGAATAGAAACTCATTCACTTTTTTTTTTAATTTCATGATGCTAGATTTATTTGGATTTGTATGTTAATTAATCTTATTTCTGCCAGCTCATAGTTATTGTTCATTATATCATGTAGGGAAATCACAAGAAGACGAGGGGGAAAAAGACAAGGAAATATTTTATGAGCAACAGGACAGATATTTAACTCATATATCCTCTAAAGCTTGACTTTACTAGACATGCCATAAGGGGTTAGTTTGATGGTATGATGGCATATAGTGTGTGACTGTAGAAATTTGTCCAGTGGCAGAGTTCTGGCTATAGTGTTTCAGCGATGTTAGCTTTTCCCTTTATGGAACATTTCTCAGTACCAAGTAAACCAAGTTGAACTCTGGTTCTGGAGTACTTGCTTGACAGTGAACTTACTTAAAGAACCAATTCAACAGATTGCAGCACACAACACTCATTTTTGATTGAGTTTGAGGTGACAGTTCGACAGTTCGAATCCCCGTGTTACATCCAGCCTCCAGCTTGGTCGTGCGTCCCTACAGACACAATTTGCCATGTCTGCCGATGGGATCACTAGTGATCACTGCACTAGCGCCTTCTCTGGTCGGTCAGGGCGCCTATTCGGTTCGGGGGGGGGGGGGGGCTGAAGGGGATAGCGTAATCCTCCCACACGCTACATCCTCCTGGTGAAACTCCTCACTGTCAGGTGAAAAGAAGCGGCTGGCGACTCCACATGTATGGGAAGAGGCATGTGGTAGTCTGCAGTCCTCCCTGGATCAGCAGAGGGGATGGAACAGTGACCGAGATGGCTGAAAAGAGTGGGGTAATTGGCCAAGTACAGTTGGGGAGAAAAGGGGGGGAAATCTCCCCCCCCCCCCAAAAAAAAAGATTTTGGCCATAGTGCCCATCCTTAATGTTGTATAAGTGGGATGAAAAAGATCTACTTTTGTCGAGCCATCCAACATATGGGGTAAACTTTTAAACCTCAGAACAGATTACCCACTCCCCTCCACCATCACGGACAATTTCCCCATCGATATTATCCGCTCACCGGTCTCGCAGTGGAAACGCTGCCCCCGTCGGCAATGTAAACAGAAGAGGGGGAAACGAGGCGGGCTAAATGCTAAGCTAAGTAGCGCTCCCTTCAAAGTTTCCCTCCCCACCATCTTCATGGCTAATGTCCGATCGTTAGCTAACAAAATGGACGAGATAAGACTCAGGCTGGCCTCTCAGAAAAGGCTGCAGAACTGCTGTCTACTGATGTTTATGGAGACTTGGGTCAACAGCAACATAGCCGACTCAGCAGTCAAGCTAGCGGGCCGCACAGCCTTCCGTGCCGACAGCACAGCGGACTCCAGCAAGATCCACGGGGGAGGTTTGAGTATTTATGTCAATAACTCTTAGTGAAACAATATAAAGATCGTTGAAAGGCATTGCTCTGCTGATCTCGAGCTCCTTATGATTCAGTGCAGGCCTTTTTATCTGCCCAGGGAGCTAACGGCCATTACCATCGCCTCTGTATACACCCCCCCCCACACATGCTAATGCTAAGGTAGCACTTAAGCAATTACAATGGGCCATCAGCAGACAACAGACCAAACACCCGGACAATGTCTTTATCATAGGTGAGGATTTTAGTCAGGCTAACCTCAGGGCTGTAATGCCCAAATTCCATCAGCATGTCTCCTGCCTCACTAGGGGACAAAACACCCTGGACCATCTCTATACAAACAATAAGGACTCATACAAAGCTACTCCCTGTCCCCACCTGGGGCATTCTGACCACCTCTGCCTGTTCCTGGTCCCAGCCTATAAACCCTTAATAAAACGGGTCAAGCCAGCAGTAAAGACAATCACTGTCTGGCCAGAAGGAGCAGTCTCTGAACTCCAGGACTGTTTTGACAACACAGACTGGAGTATTTTTGCACATTCAGCTACCCATGGCTCCCATATAGACATTAATGAACAGACATCTGCCATACTAGCCTACATTAACTTTTGCACTGAGAGTGTCACAACAACAAAAATCAATCTGCGCCTTTCCAAACCAGAAACCCTGGATGACCAGTGAGGTCCGGCAGCTGAAAGTCTGGGACGCAGCGTTCAAGTCAGGTAACTGTGAGGCCTACAGCGCAGCCAGATCCAACCTCAAAAAAGGCATCAGAACAGCCAAAAATACATATTCCCTACAAATAGAGGACCACTTTCACAATAACTCCTATCCCCGGCAAATGTGGCAAGGCATTCAGTCTATCACAGACTACAAAAGCTCCAATAGCGGTCCCACTGTCCATGATGCCTCCCTGCCAGACAAGCTAAATCATTTCTATGCCTGCTTCGACAAGGACAATACTGACCCAGCCACAAAAATCCCCAGCCACCCAGAAAACCAGGTGCTCACTTTATCCATCGCAGAGGTCAGAGAATCACTGCGCAGAGTGAACACACGGAAGGCTGCTGGACCGGACAGCGTACCGGGTCGGGTCCTCCGGGAATGTGCCGACCAGCTGGCTGAGGTCCTCACAACTATGGTAACCTCTCACTGTCCCAATCCATAGTCCCGGCATGCTTTAAGACCACCTCTGTCATTCCTGTCTCCAAGAAACCAACATCCACATGTCTGAATGACTACCGACCCATAGCACTCACCCCCATTGCCATGAAGTGCTTTGAGAGACTGGTTCTGGCTCACATCAAAAACATTACCCCCCCCCCCCGCCCCCACACTCGACCCACATCAGTTCGCCTACCATCCCAAAAGGTCTACTGAGGATGCCATTGCCACTGCCCTGCACTTTGCTCTGACCCACCAAGAACTTAACAACACATACATCCGGAGGCTGTTTATAGATTATAGCTCTGCCTTCAACACTATCATCCCCGCCAAACCAACCATCAAACTCCTCTCCCTTGGCCTCAACCCCTCCCTCTGTAACTGGACCCTGGACTTCCTGACCAACAGACCTCAGTCTGTTAGGTTAGGTGACCACACCTCCTCCACCCTGACCCTCGGCACAGGTGGCCCTCAAGGCTGTGTTCTGAGCCCCCTCCTTTTCTCCCTCTTTACCCACGACTGCCTGCCAACTCACCCTTCAAATGTATAGATGACAGATGACACCACAGTCATTGGCCGGATCACCAACAATGACGAGACGGCCTACAGGGACGAGATTCAGCACCTCACATTATGATGTACTACCAACAATATTGTCCTCAATGTGCAGAAGACGAAGAAGCTGATTGTGGACTTCAGGAGGTCTAGAAGCTGCAGCCACTCCCCCATACACATCAATGGGGTGGAAGTGGAGCGTAGATATTTTTAAATATTTTGTACACTTGCTCTTTTTTAACTTATTTTTAGCTTTTGGTCTTCATGTGTGTATATCTCATACTGTGTTTGCTGTGTTTGTGTCTGTCTTGCACTGTTTGGTGAAGCCATAGCCCTCAATTTATTTTTAACATGTGCCTACACATTGTTTTTAATGACAATAAATTGAATTGAATTGAATTGAAATGTGGAATTAAGTTATTAAGATGTGTGGAAGGGTACCAGAACTTGTTTCACATTAAATTTCGCTTGGACCTTGCTCTCTATCTATTTTTTCACTTTGGCAGGCTTTTCCATGCGCTGGTGGGGAAATCACTGGCTGTCTGGAAGGTGGTACTGTAGGAGGGAATATAGATGACGTTGACAACCATATTAAATTCACATCAGCTTTAGCTATGGGATTTGGGGGCACTTATATTAAACGGAGACAAATTGGCGTGTGCCCGTGCATTAAGTTTTGGTAATTATAGATGAGGTGGCGCATTAAAAGTTTCCCAAAATGTAGACCTTAATGTCCTCCTTGCAAACTCATTTTGCACTACCTGTTTTTGCATCAGAACACTTGTAGAAAATCAAACTTGAGGATATGTGTGGAAGACCACAAGGCTGATCTTTTCTGGCAATAAATGAGACCTCGAGGTTGTGTGCAGCAGATGTGGGGATGCTGGCAACCATCTGACCGAGTACAAAGTAGAAGGAATCTGGCATGATGTGACAAGTCAAATTTTAAGAGCCATTGCAGAAACTCAGCTGTGTCTTTTTCTTTTAAATGGCCCAGTTCTCTACTTTCCTGCAACAAACAGGCAGCCCATATTGACTCAGTGCAAAATCTGACACGACTATTTACAGAAATATTTAGTTTTATTCTGTCTATCCTCCCGCCCTTTTGACAGATCTTTGTCATTGCCGTTGTTTGATGACGGAGCACATTTTTCTGCACAGATGGAGGCTGCATGAACAAATAGCTTTAACATAAATAGCTTGTGTGTTTTCCAGCTCAGTAACTCGGTTCAAAATGAGCCATCTGCAGTCAGCCAGTGTTGTTTCTTGTGTCCGGGCTCTAAATGAATGCTGTCCATCAAGTGCATCAGACTGTGCAGTTTATAAATGAGCTCTGCCTCATTTCTTGTGCGTGTGTGTGCAGGAATTTGCAGATTTGAGAGATGGTGCCGTTTGGAGCTCTGTATCCCTTGCGTCCCTGATCCTGTGTGCACGTGCATGTGTTGTCAGGTGCTGGCCTCAATGCTACGTATGTTTTAAAGGGGGCTGTCCTCAGTCATACCCGTCTGTCATGTAGTCTTTCATGTTCCTGCGCCTCCCTGATGGCCGACAGCATTTGAAGTGCCCGGCATTGGCTGATTATAGTCTCTCAATAGCACGTGGATTATTGTCTGACCCCTCATTAAGCTTTCTGCCATGTTGGCACTGGACTCTTTCCTAGAAATCCTTTATTCTAGCTTTCCTTTCTCTGTAATGTATCAGTGTGTGCTTAGAGCAAACAAATGAGAAATGAGGAGAATTATCCGCCCATAGCAACTATGGGATATTTTGCACTTATTAATTTTGGTCAGTGGCAAATCACCCTTTTAGTTTAAAGGGTTCCCATAGCATTCCCTACTCTAAAGCCTGTCAATAGTGCCAGACAATACCCAGATAGCATCCGGATGTGGGCCACATCAGGCTATGATGCGGCACTGATGGTCTTCTTCTGGCCCTGACAAAAAGGATGTGAGCCTGAAGTGGCCCACATGTATAATAGCAAATATGGCCCAAATATGCCAAATCAAATGTGGGCCTTTTTTTTTGGCAAAGATGTGGCGTTCTCGGCAGCATATAATCTGGATGTGACCCTGAAGTGGCCCGTGTGGTAAATGGTGAATATGGCCCAAATATCACAAAACAAATATGGGCCACCTTTGGCAAATATGTGGCCCATGCGGCATTGCCGTGGCTTGGTTCTGGCCCAGATCTGGCAAACAGGAGCGCCCAAGTGCCATCATTCCATGTGGTATGTGGGCCGGATGAAGTGTCGGGTATGGGACGGGTCCGGGCCACAGCAATTTTGCTATCTGGTTATGGATAATAATATCACTGTTATCATGAGCAATTTTACATGATATTGATATATATCACGATATCAGCTTTCATATGCAAAAATACCATTTTTAAGAATCCAGCTGAGGTTAATCACATTGAACTGTTGGGTAATGTCGTCTAGTCACGTTTATTTGTATAGCCCAAAATCAGAAAGTAGTCTCGAAGTGCTTTACAATCTACGATTTAAAATGTGATATCAAAACAAACTAGTTTTTAAATAATCTTCTTAAATATTTCGGACCTCATTTTAGTTATTGTGAATTTAGACAAAAAAACAAAACTGTATCATGTGAGTTCCATCCTGATACGATATCACTGAAAGACAATATTGAATTATTGCCCAACCCTACCTGTTAAGTAGAACTGGGGACTTTGTTGGCCCACGGAAGCCCATTTACCTAAGATATACAGTAATTCATCATTTTCCAGACATTTTCTCTTTGTTGTGTTTTTAATTAAAATGCAGAAAATCTCCTTCAAGGTCGGTACACACTGTGCGATTTGGGCCGTCTCAGATGAAAGATGACTAAACGTGGCAATGTCTTTGGTCGTAGCTCCAAAACGGTGGTCCTACGTTACACTGGTGAGACAGGTTCAAAGACGGCGGTCATTAAGGTCTTGTGACCGAGGATAACCTGGGGACAAAAGTACAACAGTGTCAGAAACATAGGACGACCATCTCGCAATGTGCCTGCTGCTACGACCTACGTCTACTAACCAACCAATAGAAATGCAGCAGGAAATGACGCACGGATCAACACGACACCAAACACAAACAAACACACTGTTAGTATCTGTGACCAAAATGTGATGGATTCAACAAAACGAGCAACAAAACGAGTAAAACGAGCTGCGGCGTCTATTGAAAGGACTCGATTCCTGCTTGGCGCCATGTTGCTCTACCAATGGCGTAGTAGATGGATTACGCACGCTGATGCGGCACGCACGCCGATGACGTTTTTATGGATTTGCGTCGTAGCCTGCGATTCAGTAGGCGTTGTCATACTGTGGCGAATTCTACTAGTGTTTCTGCTCCGAGGTTCATTCACATATTACCCACAATGCAACTGAGCTGTCAATGTTTTGGTTATGTTATGGGATATGGAACATGTTAAAAACGGACATATCTGTTACAGATAGCGGTGATGTGGTGGAAGGCAATGGGGACGTTATGAGAGAAGTTGTATTAGATAACATGCTACTTCCCACCATGAGGGTCAAGAGTAGGCAAATAGATAGGGTCGCTTCGGTGGCCAAGAAAAGGGCGGAGCTAAGACCCATGCAAACTTGTGTCTGTTCTGACTTGCTTGACTTGCGGTCATTAAAAGCTTGCTTGTTAACTCTGAAAGGGTGTCTAAGAAGTCCATGATTTAACCACGTCACAATACGGTCTACATACATCAACCTTGATGTCGTACCCAAGATCATTAGATCCATATCGCACAGTGTGGCTTGCAACAGGGATTGCTAAAATCGCACAGTCTGTGGGAGGTTTTAAAGGGTGATTGTGATATTTTTAAACCTGGGCCCTATTTTCTCATCATTTGGTGTCTAAATGACGGATAGTGACACCATTTTTTGGGATTGGTCCCGTATCGAGTGAAAACGCTTCAGCCGGCAGCCACCAAACGGGCTGCGATGTAATCCTCGGGTGCAATTGCGCCTGTCAAAGTACGTCCACTTAAAGTGCTTGTTTTTGCTACCGACAAGCTCAGATTGTTATTATAAGTGTCTGACAACATTACAGAAAGGATCCTTTCAGAGGTAGAACGTTTCGCTTCTTCCGGTCTCCGCTGTAACATCCCTTTTACTGCTGCTCCTAGTTGCGCGCAGGGGCGTGGTTTCGGATGTTAACAAGCAGTCATGCCGACTCTTACCATAGCTGACCGTTCATTTGAGGTGGCGTAGCCTGAAACCCTAGCGGTAATTTTATGTCCAAAGTCATGGCTGAATATTTAGCTAAGTTTGACAATGGTAGAGGCTCGTTCCCGTCGATGCAGAGAACGGTCAACTGAGCATGCGCAAGTACTCGTTGCCTCCGTTGTTTGGGTAGGTTAAGGTTAGGGCGGGGTTAGGGTTAAAGTTAGCTAATCAGACGCAGAGTAGGGGTGGGTCCCCCTAGAATCCTAGCGCCTGGATGCCACGCGGGGCGTGTGCAGGCATGATAGAGGCATTTCGCGCATGCTCAGTTGACCGTTCTCTACTCCATTTCCGTTCTCTGCATCGATGGGAACTAGCCTCGACCGTTTGACAATGTGGATGAGGCATTTGAATTCTATGGCTGCCCATATTTATTTGAGCCAGAGTATATGGACGAAGACCTCCTAGTGTAACCGAGCTATTTTCTTGCCTGGTGCGGGATTCGACTGAGGTGTACTGCACCACAAGGCGCCATCACTGACCGCTTGACTAAAGGGGGCCAAACCCCCTGGCAATCAGCCAGTGAGTCTTTTTTGTAGGTTACAGTAGTCACCTTCTCCCGGAAGAAACCCGCACTCCGAAGAGACTTAAGAGGATCTGCACCGCTTCCGGATCCCACCGCTACCACCAATGTAACCGAGGCATATTTCCGCCCACTGCAGTATTCGATCCAGGGTGTACTGCACCACAGGGCAATGTCGCTGACCGCTCGACTAAAGGGGGCCAATCCTCTGGCGATCGGCCAGTGAGTCTTTTCGTAGGTTACACTAGAAATTGAAGACGGGATGAGAGAGAGCGAGAGAGGCAACAGGCAGAAGAGGGTGAACCAGCTTCTTTGGCTGGCAGTAGTCATCGACTGAAACCCGTGATCGGTTGCCGGTTGTTTCATATGTGGTCAGTGATATGCATATGAAACCGGCAACCGATGGCCGGCTGAAGCATTTTCATTCAATACTGGACCAGTTCCAAAACAAAAATTGGCCCCTAGTCATTTAGACCCCAAATGATGGGAAAATTAGGGCCCAGATTTAAAAATACTGGAATTACGCTTTCTCCCACAAAACAAAAGAAATTGCATATAATAATAATTTTTATGCCTTTCTTTTCATTTGAAGTTGATGGAAGCTCATAGGTTTGTGGTCAGCTATCAGAAAGAGAGAGGAGCTGTGGAGAGATAAAGTGAAGCGAGTTCCTCCAACTTGAAGGCTTTAAAGATAAGACAGTGCTTTGATTAAAAAAAAAAGCCCAAGACAACCCACAAAGGAGGATGGTATATATAACGCCAGAGAAACGTTGCTTGTCTGTCAAGAAGTGTCACATTTCCTCTCCTTGCACTCGTCAACTATAATGCTAACGACACATTTTTCCCATTGTTGTTCTTTTTTCATGCATATTCATCTGATGGTAATGCTTTGCTTTCTTTTTGCTCCTTGTTAAATAGTCTTGTTATTACCCAGCAAACACCAGTGCTCTAATGTTGACCTTTTCTTATGTTTCTACACTGCAGCTGGTGGAGACTTCTCTGAAGGGCGAGATCACGTTTGACCCCTGCTGTGCCTACTACTTGTGGTTTGTCATGGACTTCTGTGATGGGGGCGACATGAATGCCTACCTTTTGTCTCGTAAGCCCAGCCGTAAGACCAACACCAGCTTCATGCTACAGCTAGGCAGTGCCCTGGCCTTCTTGCATCGGAACCAGATCATACATCGAGACCTCAAACCAGATAACATTCTCATCTCACAGGGCTGCACGCCAGCTGGCTCACCTGAACCTACTCTCAAGGTGGCCGACTTTGGCCTGAGCAAAGTCTGCTCCACTTCAGGGCTGAACCCTGAGGAGCCCGCCAGCGTCAACAAGTGCTTCCTGTCCACAGCTTGTGGCACAGACTTCTACATGGCTCCTGAGGTGTGGGAGGGCCACTACACGGCCAAGGCAGATATCTTTGCCCTGGGGGTAATTATCTGGGCCATGGTGGAGCGCATCACCTTCGTAGATGTGGAGACTCAGAAGGAGTTACTAGGGAGCTATGTGCAGCAAGGCTCAGAGATAGTGCCCTTAGGGGAGGCTCTCTTGGAGAACCCCAAGATGGAGTTGCTGATCCCTGCCAGGAAAAAGAGCATGAACACCCACATGAAGCAGCTGATCAGGGAAATGTTGTCTGCCAACCCTCAGGAGCGGCCTGACGCCTTTGAACTAGAGCTCAGATTGGTCCGTATAGCCTGTAGAGAGCTTGACTGGGACACGTGATGCATGACCAAAGAGCACCATTGACTCAGCCAGACAAGCACATACACGTCTTATATGCCACTGTTTACCTCGGTGGGAACGCAATGGTGTTTTTTTTTTTTTTAACAAGGGAACAACAATTAGAAGTAGTCCATCTTTTGTAACATAACTTCAACAATGTCCACCAGCCCTCAAAAGTATTCCCTGAAAAGGTTGTTCATCACTATCCACCAGAGTGCCCATGCACATGTATGCTTGCTGTATGTCAGTACTGAGGGAAGCTGTTTTCTGACACCCAGTGCTGTTGGTGGACTCTGCAGCTTTTTCTCAGGCTCATCAAAGCTTCCGCTTCCCACTCACAGAGAGGAAAGAGGAAGCTGAAGCATGCTGGTAGAGCAAAATGACCCCAAAATTCCAACAGACAATCCAATTTGAAACATGATCGAGCAGACAAAGTAGGTTAACGCTCTTGTTTGATGTCACTGTGTCTTCAATGATGTTTGTTTACGGGCGTCTGGGTAGCATAGCGGTCTATTCCGTTGCCTACCAACACAGGGCTCGTCTGTTTGAATCCCCGTGTTACATCCGGCTTGGTCGGGCGTCCCTACAGACACAATTGCTTGTGTCTGAGTGTGGGAAGCCGGATGTGGGTATGCGTCCTGGTCGCTGCGCTAGCGCCTCCTATGGTCGGTCAGGGCGTTCAGTGGGGAGGGGGAACTGGTGGGAATAGCGTGATCCTCCCACGCGCTACGTCCCCCTGGCGAAACTCCTCACTGTCAGGTGAAAAGAAGCAGCTGGCGACTCCACGTGTATTGGAGGAGGTGCGTGGTAGTCTGCAGCCCTCCCCGGATCGGCAGAGGGGTTGGAGCAGCGACCGGGACAGATTGGAAAATAGGGTAATTGGCCAAGTACAATTGAGGAGAAAAGGGAAAGGGGGAATCCCCCCCCCCAAAAAAAGGATGTTTGTCTACAAATTACATCGTAGAATTGGTGCTATTTGAATTTCCAATGCAATATGAGACGATGTCCTGTGATCATCATGATATAGGCAGATTTACTACAAGGGCCGGTATAAACATACACACCTCACTGCAGGATGTTTTGAAGACTTGTGTTCACACAACATGGGGCAACGCTGTGCAGCCTGATTCGAAACCAGTCACACACTGGTCTGTTACCACCAGGGCACTAGCATCATTCACAACTCGTCATGTGGTCACCTTATTGGACACATATGCCAGCTATAGATATCAGCATTATTTTTTATGAAGGCTTTTTATTTAAGGATATATCAGTATTATCAGCTGCAACAGGCAATGCTTTGGCATATTATAAACATGCCCTTAATGCTCAGGTAGAACAATAAAATCATTGCATGATAGAATTTGTACACAAACATCTGCTTTTTGAAGCAAGACTTTGCTCAGCAGCCCAGGGTCTGTGAACTCTTTGGTGGGAAAAATGCTAAACTGGTGGTGGTAGATAAGCTTTTCTGAGGGCTACTCCTTTGGGTTCTATGGGTGTGGACCGGTTATCGACGAGTGTCCAGTGAGCCAGTGCTTGTGGTTGTTTTGTTTTTGTTTTGTTTTTTCCGCCCAGTTCAGGCTCCAAGCCAACATCATTGGAATTAAGCTGGTGGAAGGAGAGGTCTTAGTTGCAGACTCGAGACACACCCCAACAAGTTTACTAGAATGTCTTAACAATTGGCCTTAAGTCAGCGAGTTTAAGGAATGAGCTTTTTTTTCCTGGAGGTTTGCAATCATGTCCCCAATTCACAAAAAAAGACAACAAACCGCGTACGCTTACCATGCAGAGAACTCCCTGTGTTGCCTAAATGTTGTTTTTTTTGCTGAAGAGTGTGCTGCTGGTATTGTAATGAGAGCTGTGACCGAGACCTGCGTGAGTGAAGGGGTGGGAATAAGACTTCACTGAAACTAACTGAATGCACTTTTTTTTTTAATGTTTTTACCTTCATAACTATCCACCCCATCATCATAGCAAGAAGCTTTGCAGGGCTGTATTTGGAGCGATAACAGCAATCGGCATTTGTTTACCAGGAGGACGCGCTGTCAACCAACAGTCTACTTATGCATGCAATGCTCTCTCACCTTCAGGGAAAGAGAGAGGACACCAGCACACCCAATCCTCTGAGCTGGAGGATCTCTGGGTTTTTTTGAGACATGATATTGTTGTGTTTAACCTGATCTCTTCTCACTGTGTCAGTGCTCCCCGTTTCCCTCGGCTCTGGATCTTACCAGTAATCCCTTTCTCCATGCTTCCAACTGACTAATTCTAAGCCTATTAAGTTGTTGCAGTACTTGGCAGAGGATCATGCTGGGAGGACCCCCCCCCTTTTTTTTTCCATTTCAGGTCATAATTTGTGCACCTTTTACAGATTTTGCATGAACCTGTAAAAATATTCTTCTGAAGCCCTTAGCTTAAATGGTAAATGTACTGCATTTATACAACGCTTTCTCTAGTCTGCCGACCACTCAAAGCGCTTTGCCTCACATTCACCCATTCAAGTCAAGTCCATTTTGTTTGTATAGCCCAGTATCACAAATTACACATTTTCCTCAAGGGGGATTTACGGCAAACTGATGGTGGAAGCTGCCGTGCAAGGTGCCAACCTGCTCATCAGGAGCAGTTAAGGCAGTGTTTCTCAACCCAGTCCTCAAGGACCCCCTATCCTGCAGATTTTCATTGTAACCCTGCATAGGTAGCCCTGCTTGTACTTACTCGACCAATCATCTCGCAGCACTTAATTATGCAAGGTGTGCAACATCTGACAAAATTCATTGCTGATTGGTTGAATAACTACAAACAGGTACCTGTTCAGGGTTGCAAAGAAAACATGCAGGATAGGGGGTCCTTGAGGACAGGGTTGAGAAACACTGAGTTAAGGCTTCAATGACTTGCTCAAGGACAGTTGAGGGCGCACTCTGCAGGAGCCGGGGATCAAACCAGCAACCTTCAGATTACTAGACGACTCGCTCTACCTCCTGAGCCGCACCGCCCCTGCCACCTCCTCTGTCATTTGTTGTAAACGTTCACGGGAAATCTAATTTCCCTCGATGCATTACTAATATTTATTTGAAAGATGGCCTTTAAAGTACCCATATCACTGAATTATTTTTGCAGCATCTCCTCTCTTGAGATTGGGCTTTTTGCCTTACGTTCAAAATTGTACAGCCCTTCCTGCAAAATGTCATTTCTTCTCTGTCACAGGAGCGGCCTCCTACAAGTCCTTTAAACCACCTTTAAGCTGTTCTCAGAAGCTGTGCTCCACATGCCTCAGGGCCCTGGGCACAGCACTTCAGTCTGAGTTGTGAAACGCCGCCTGACTTCAGCATTAAGTACATTAAATGCGCGGGGCGTCCGGGTGGCGTAGCGGTCTAGTCCGTTGCCTTCGAACACGGGAATCGGCGGTTCGAATCCCCGTGTTACCTCCGGCTTGGTCGGGCGTCCCTACAGACACAGTTGGCCGTGTCTGCGGGTGGGAAGCCGGACGTGGGTATGTGTCCTGGTCGCTGCACTAGCGCCTCCTCTGGTCGGTCGGGGGCGCCTGTTCAGGAGGGAGGGGGAACTGGGGGGGAATAGCGTGATCCTCCCACGCGCTACGCCCCCCCCCCCTGGCGAAACTCCTGACTGTCAGGTGAAAAGAAGCGGCTGGTGACTCCACATGTATCAGAGGAGTCAGGAGTAGTATGCAGCCCTCGGCAGAGGGGGTGGAGCAGCGACCGGCACGGCTCGGAAGGGTGGGGTAATTGGCCAAGTAGAATTGGGAGGAAAATAAGAAGTACATGAAATGCTTATGGGACAAGTTCACCTACACTGCTAACGACCGCATTGTTTTTGTTCTAGAACGCGGGTCCGAATTATTCGTGTCCGTCTCTGCGCGAGCTGCAGAGTTTGGAATCCAAAAGCAGGTCACCCATATCCTCAGCACTACAGGCAGGAGAGGATGACGGGAAGTTTTTCCAAGGCCAGTCCCCCCTCCCCCCCCCCCTTCAAACAAAATGGAAGACGTTCGGCTTTCTTTTAACTGTCTTAGACATCTACCAACCAAACGCCCGGTCGAGGTATCAAGAGATTCAGCTTTGATTTGCTCTTACAACATTTCTTTGCACATGTGTAAATACTGTATAGGAACTACAGGGGATCTAAACGACGATGGACATTGGACCGTGGATGTGCTCGGGGTTTTCGAGAGCAGAATTTGTTTGATATGTAAATTGCTGTGATCAACTTGACTTTCTCAAACTGCTCAGTCGACTCCAGTTCGGTCATTTGAAAAGACTTGCGACTACAGTTAATACCGTCGGTGTGCTAGTGGTGATTGTATGTTTTCTAATTGGCCTATCGTTTGTTTGTGATTTTGTGTAACAAAATCTGGTGTGTACAGTGTGCATCAAACTGGCTTTTCCGCCTGACACTGACAATGAAAGACACTCGCTCAGCGTCCGGTACCAGTTCAGAAGTGCAAATCCAGGACGAAACGAGGAACCTAGTTCAGTACGCTGCATTGGGTTGATTTGCGGCCCGGTGAACATGAGCACTCACAATTTTGTATGACATTTCTTTTTTGCTGTCATGTCATTGTAAGATATTTTGAAGAGATTAAATAGAATTTATCCCCCCAAAAAATGATGCAATTGTCAAACATTGTTGACTGGTGTTTTTTTTTCTTAAATAAACTGAAATGGTTTTCAAGAAATGGGCCCCAAGTATGTTTTTAATACATCCTATACACCAGTGTTTCTCAACCGGGGGTCCGCGGACCCCCTAGTGGTCCGTGGTGTAATTGCAAGGGGTCCGTGAAAATAAAATATCTTTAAAAAAAAAAAAGATCCTATGACATTTATAGAAATAGGATTATTTTACTCAAATGTGACTGAGACCTTTATCCACCTAAACTATAGAGGGTAACATGACTTTTTTCTCTAATTACATCTGTTTCACAAGTGTAATCTATTGTATTTCAATAAGAGATCTCGCTCCCGTTTGCGTTAAAAGTTACTGCATCAAAATTCTGTTGTTACATATATCTGAAAGTTACTGAATACATATTCTGTGTTGTTACATATATCTGAAAGTTACTGCATAAGAATTCTGTTTTGTTAACTATATCTAAGTTACAACTGAAAGCTCTTATTTTTGCCCCAAAGAGTGAATAAATGCTATAATGCAATTTAAAATGCAGTTTCTACTGTTTCTATCAAATTGCAACCCCCCTCCCCCAAGATCAGGTGGAGGGGTCCTCAGGGTAGATCAAAAATACGCAGGGGGTCCAGGACCCCGAAAAGGTTGAGAACCACTGCTATACACAATGCCCCTTTTTAGATCCCGGTAGGGCTCCTGGATGAAGTCACTAAGGACATGACCCTAAACTGACCCCGACCTTAACCAAAAGGCTGAAGAAAGATACATGTGGAAAGTGGTCTGATACCAGCATGCATGGACAACGTCATCTTTGACCCCGACAGGCCGGGTGGCTGATTAATGCAATTCAATTCACCTGATTTCTGGGACTCGCGGGCGCCGATGGGATAATGTTCATTACCAGCGTGTTCATGTTATATTTTATCCTGTGTTTAAAATGTTCGTTGTCAGCTGCAGCATTTTGAGAACAGCAATTCCTGTGTTTCCGTCTGTTTTTCGTTGATAATGTCACCCCAACACCAGCAGGACTGAGTAGTTGTAGTTACCAGAGGGCTCCAGCAGGGGGAGGGTAGCGCTGTTGAGCTACGTTAAAGGACACCTCGCTTTCTCCCCTCAGTCGTTACAGACGTGACCAGAGGAAAGTTTGTGTCCGTGTATCTGTAGGACCAATACTCCCTTTTCAGGTATGAGTCCCTTCATACAAACAACTAATGTTCACAGATGTGTTAGTTAAATGTGTATATGTGCTCTGGAAAGAATCGGTATTGATGTGTCCCTGTATTGTGGAGTAATGAAGTTAATGACGTGACGACGAATAAGCTAACGATGCCAATGTAACCGGTTATTTTCTTGCCCGGTGCGGGATTCGATACGGGGTGTACTGCACCACAAGGCGACATCACTAACCGCTCGGCTAAAGGGTAAGATCCGTTAGCTAGGGACTAACGTGTCTTATTAGTAGTTTACACTAACTTCGTGTAATGCTGACGACGACGAATAAGCTAACCATGCTAACTTCATGTAATGCTAACCGCTCTGTGGTATATAGAGTAGTGTGGAGTGAAACCCATACAGCGGGCATTGTGGATTATTCTGTATGTAGGTTTGCCGAAATGACTGTTATTAATTCAGTGGACTGTTAGTTTTGTAGCTTTTCAAGAAGAGGGGGGAACACGGGTTGTATAAGAGTGGAGGAAAGTGCACACAGGCGGACTATATCTTATGTAGAGGGCGCGGTCTGAAAGGGATTGGAGGTGGAGGTGCATACCTCCACCTCGCCAGGCTCTCCTCAACCTGCACCCTACTCGCTACGGATCACAATGTCATCTGCAAACAGCATAGCTCACGGAGACTCCTGCCTGATCTCGTCCGTCAACTTGTCCATCGCCACTGCAAACAAGGAAGGGCTCAGAGCCGATCCTTGATGTAATCCCACCTCCACCTTGAACCCATCTGTCATTCCAACCGCACACCTCACCACTGTCACACTGCCCTCATACATATCCTGCACCACTCCTACTTATACTTCTCTACAACTCCCGACTTCCTCATACAATACCACACCTCCTCTCTCGGCACTCTGTCATGTGCTTTCTCTAAATCCACAAAGACACAATGTACCTCCTTCTGGCCTCCTCTATACTTCTCCATCAACATTCTCAAAGCAAACATCACATCTGTGGTGCTCTTTCATGGCATGAAACCATACTGCTGCTCGCTGATCGTCACCTCTCCTCTTAACCTGGCTTCTATTACTCTTTCCCATATCTTCATGCTGTGGCTGATCAACTTTATACCTCTGTAGCTGCTACAGTTCTGCACATCGCCCTTGTTCTTGAAACTCAATACCAGTGTGCTTCTTCTCCACTCCTCAGGCATCCTCTCGCTTTCCAAGATTGTGTTAAACAATCTAGTTAAAAACTCCACTGCCATCTCTCCTAAACATCTCCATGCCTCCACAGGTATGTCATCAGGACCAACTGCCTTTCCACTTTCCATCCTCTTCATAGCTGCCCTCACTTCCTCCTTGTTAATCCACTGCACTTCCTTAGCGGGAATAGAGCAAAAGCCTTTATTAATGCAGTGAGTGTAGGGCAGCAGTGTGAGCACAATGTGAGAACAGCAAATGAGAGTCAGTGTGCCTAAATGTAGCTCAATCCAAATTGAACGCCGAGTACAGTCTCCAACTTTCAAGGAGAATAAAACTCTGATTTTCGAGCCTCGTGAGAACCCACAGTGGCCTAAAGCAGTGGTTCTCAACCTTTTTGGGGTCCTGGACCCCCTACGTATTTTTGATCTACCCTGAGGACCCCTCCACCTGATCTTGGGGGAGGGGGGTTGCAATTTGATAGAAACAGTAGAAACTGCATTTTAAATTGCATTATAGCATTTATTCACTCTTTGGGGCAAAAATAAGAGCTTTCAGTTGTAACTTAGATATAGTTAACAAAACAGAATTCTTAAGCAGTAACTTTCAGATATATGTAACAAAATATGTATTCAGTAACTTTCAGATATATGTAACAACAGAATTTTGAAGCAGTAACTTTTAACAATGCAAACGGGAGCGAGATCTCTTATTAAAATACAATAAATTACACTTGTGAAACAGATGTAATTAGAGAAAAAAGTCCTGTTACCCTTTATAGTTTAGGTAGATAAAGGTCTGTCACATTTGAGTAAAATAATCCTATTTCTATAAATGTCATAGGATCTTTTTTTTAAAGATATTTTATTTTCACGGACCCCTTGCAATTACACCACGGACCACTACGGGTCCGCGGACCCCCGGTTGAGAAACACTGGCCTAAAGGACTCAAGTTTTGCGACACTCTTGTCTCAGTAAAGGCAGGCATGACCACAAAAATTGTTGTCAGTGTGCAGAATCCGACTAGCCATGACGTCACATTGTCATGAAGGACTGTTATTGGCAATGGCGATGCTAGGGTCTGTTGGGGCCTCAGGCAAAAATTCTCAGGAGGGGCCCCCAACTAGCGTTCATCACCATTCTGTTATAAATAATCTGACACCAACAAAAAATATAAGAAATAAAAATTTTTGATTCCAAATGCGCACATGATGTAACTTTCAAAATATAAAGAATAAAAACCAGAACATTGTCACACTATAAATATATAAATTATAAGGCTAGTGCAAATGCTGCCACTCACATCAAAAGAAAATAAGAAATAAGTTGGCACAATATACATATATAGAACAATAAAACACAGTAAATAACTTAAAAACAATATAAACATATGACAAAATACACTCACCGGCCACTTTATTAGGCACACCCGTCCAACTGCTCATTAACGCAAATTTCTAATCAGCCAATCACATGGCAGCAACTCAATGCATTTAGGCATGTAGACATGGTCAAGACGATCTGCTGCAGTTCAAACCGAGCATCAGAATGGGGAAGAAAGGTGATTTAAGTGACTTTGAACGTGGCATGGTTGTTGGTGCCAGACGGGCTGGTCTGAGTATTTCAGAAACTGCTGATCTACTGGGATTTTCACGCACAACCGTCTCTAGGGTTTACAGAGAATGGTCCGAAAAAGAGAAAATATCCAGTGAGCGGCAGTTCTGTGGGCGAAAATGCCTTGTTGATGCCAGAGGTCAGAGGAGAATGGCCAGACTGGTTCGAGCTGATAGAAAGGCAACAGTAACTCAAATAACCACTCATTACAACCGAGGTATGCAGAAGAGCATCTCTGAACGCACAACACGTCGAACCTTGAGGCAGATGGGCTACAGCAGCAGAAGACCACACCGGGTGCCACTCCTGTCAGCTAAGAACAGGAAGCTGAGGCTACAATTCGCACAGGCTCACCAAAATTGGACAATAGAAGATTGGAAAAACGTTGCCTGGTCTGATGAGTCTCGATTTCTGCTGCGACATTCGGATGGTAGGGTCAGAATTTGGCATCAACAACATGAAAGCATGGATCCATCCTGCCTTGTATCAACGGTTCAGGCTGCTGGTGGTGGTGTAATGGTGTGGGGGATATTTTCTTGGCACACTTTGGGCCCCTTAGTACCAATTGAGCATCGTGTCAACGCCACAGCCTACCTGAGTATTGTTGCTGACCATGTCCATCCCTTTATGACCACAGTGTTCCCATCTTCTGATGGCTACTTCCAGCAGGATAATGCGCCATGTCATAAAGCTCGAATCATCTCAGACTGGTTTCTTGAACATGACAATGAGTTCACTGTACTCAAATGGCCTCCACAGTCACCATATCTCAATCCAATAGAGCACCTTTGGGATGTGGTGGACCGGGAGATTCGCATCATGGATGTACAGCCGACAAATCTGCAGCAACTGCGTGATGCTATCATGTCAATATGGACCAAACTCTCTGAGGAATGTTTCCAGTACCTTGTTGAATCTATGCCACGAAGGATTAAGGCAGTTCTGAAGGCAAAAGGGGGTCCAACCCGGTACTAGCAAGGTGTACCTAATAAAGTGGCCAGTGAATGTATATATCTCCAAAATATATAAACCCGCAGTCTAAGCGCAACAACCACCTTTAAACCTCATAGGGACATTTTTGTCCTCTTAGGAACTGAGTGTAGAGAGACTAAAAATGCTGCTTACGGGCCCGTAAATGTAATCAAGCATCTCTCTTGGGGAGGAAGATACATTTTCAGGAAAGGTATGGACAGCAGCCCTGATCTCCAGAATAAAATCCTCAATCTACATCATGTAGTGTTTTCTCCTGGTTCTTACAGTTGTCTGCAAGTTTGCCACTCTGAATAGTATTTGACATATTTGAGAACAGAAAACCATAACATCTTCCAGTTTTGAAATTTTGTCATTCAAGCAGTTGAGGGTTGTCTCCACTAGGGAGGAAAAAAACTCTCTTAAACTGCTCATCGGGAGTGGATTGCGTTTCTTCTCTGCCCTCATACTGGAACTGCCGGGTTGTTTTCCATCCGCTGTCTTTTTTCAGGAAATTTCCTGTCAATCTCTAGGTTTTCTGCTATCTCTCTAGCATCATTTTGAGAGGCAGCAAGACCACTTTCCCTGAATTTTTCCAGATATAGTCTCACTGCACTTGTTTCTCTTTTAAATGTTTCAAGAGAAACACTACAGCTCTGCAAAATCTTGCTGACGTGGTTGATCTGATACAATATATTGTACCAGATTACAATACATAGTACAAATCTCCATGTCATGAATTCACCCTTTATGCTGGTTGCTGTGGACATTGTCTCAGAGTCCTTCTTCTGCACTGACAGGGTTTGGACAGTAGACAGTGCTTGTATGATCTCTGGCAGGTTGTAATACACCACTGCCCAGCGTTGCACAGAGGAGCTAAAAAGATTGTACAATCTCTGAAGAACACCAAAGAAGGAGACGGACACTACTGAAGATTTGGCTGCATCTGCTACAATCAGATTAAGAGTGCGACTGCTGCATGGGACACACAGTGCCTTCACACTCGGTTGCAATATTCTTGCTTGAACCCCTTGTCTATGTCCCATCATGTTGCTCCCATTATCATAGGATTGTCCACAGCAGTCTGCAATGTTCAAGTTGAGCTTGTCCAACTTCTCCAGAAGTGTGTCACACAGACCTTTTACAGTGGTGTCTTGAACATCAACAAATCCTATGAAATTTTCAGAGATACAGTGCATCCGGAAATATTCACATCCCTTCACTTTCCCCACATTTTGTTATGCTACAGCCTTATTCCAAAATGGATTAAATTCCTTTTTTTCTCATCAATCTACATACAATACCCCATAATGACAAAGTGAAAAAAGGTTTTGTAAATTTTTTTTGCAAATTTATTAAAAATAAAAAACTGAAATATTGCATGTACATAAGTATTCACACCTTTGCTATGACACTCAAAATTGAGCTCAGGTTCATCCCGTTTCCACTGATCATCCTTGAGATATTTCTACATCTTGATTGGAGTCCACCTGTAGTAAATTCAATGGATTGGACATGATTTGGAAAGGCACACACCTGTCTATATAAGGTCCCACTGTTGACAGTGCATGTCAGAGCAGAAACCAAGCCATGAAGTCAAAAGAATTGTCTGTGGACCTCCGAGATAGGATTGTATCGAGGCACAGATCTGGGGAAGGGTACAAAAAAATTTCTACAGCTTTGAAGGTCCCGAAGAGCACAGTGGTCTCCATCATTCATAAATGGAAGAAGTTTAGATCCACCAGGACTCTTCATAGAGCTGGCCACCCAGCCAAGCTGAGCAATCGGGGGAGAAGGGCCTTGGTCAGGGAGGTGACCAAGAACCCGATGGTCACTCTGACAGAGTTCCAGCGTTCCTCTGTGGAGATGGGAGAACCTTCCAGAAGGACAACCGTCTCTGCAGCACTCCACCAATCAGGCCTTTATGGTAGAGTGGCCAGATGGAAGCCTCTGCTCAGCAAAAGGCACATGACAGCCTGCTTGGAGTTTGCCAGAAAGCACCTAAAGGACTCTCAGACCATGAGAAACAAGATTTTCTGGTCTGATTAAACCAAGATTGAACTCTTTGGCCTGAATGCCAAACGTCATGTCTGGAGGAAACCAGGCACCTCTCATCACCTTGCTAATACCATCCCTACAGTGAAGCATGGTGGTGGCAGCATCATGCTGTGGGGATGTTTTTCGGCGGCAGGAACTGGGAGACTAGTCAGGATCGAGGGAAAGATGAATGGAGCAAAGTGCAGAGAGATCCTTGATGAAAACCTGCTCCAGAGCACTCAGGACCTCAGACTGGGGTGAAGGTTTACCTTTCAACACGACAACGACCCTAAGCACACAGCCAAGACAACGAAGGAGTGGCTTCGGGACAAGTCTGTGAATGTCCTTGAGTGGCCCAGCCAGAGCCCAGACTTGAACCCCATTGAATATCTCTGGAAAGACCTAAAAATAGCTGTGCAGCGACGCTCCCCATCTAACCTTACAGAGCTCGAGAGGATCTGCAGAGAATGGGAGAAATACCCCAAATATAGGTGTGCCAAGCTTGTAGCTTCATACCCAAGAAGACTTGAGGCTGTAATCGCTGCCAAGGGTGCCTCAACCAAGTACTGAGTAAAGGGTGTGAATACTTATGTACATGCAATATTTCAGTTTTTCATTTTTAATAAATTTGCAAAAATTTCTACAAAACCTTTTTCACTTCGTCATTATGGGGTATTGTGTGTAGACTGACGAGGGAAAAAAAGGAATTTAATCCATTTTGGAATAAGGCTGTAACAACAAAATGTGTGGAAAGTGAAGGGGTGTGAATACTTTCTGGATGGACTGTAGATGCATCAACTGATGACTCGCAGTTCACCACTCTCAAGACAACAGTTGTTCAGTGTGGCTAATGTCTGGAGTACAGTCCATTATGACAGAAAAGTAATTTGCTTTTTTTCACCTGTCTGACTATCTCATCACTTATTTTGTCTCCAATTAGTGCTATGGTTTCATTTTGACTTTCACTGCTGAGGTAGTGCACCTTTGTTTTGAATCCTCCTCAAATGTTCATTCATGATTGGATGGAGTTATACCATCAATTCCACCTGTGACAGGAAGTTGCCATTATGTGGGTCAAATAGGACATCTGTATGCCCTCTCAAAGCGTGGTTCCTTACAGCTATGTGACATATTATGGCAATCACTCTGTGAATTACACCTCTCCAGTGCTGCACCTCAAGATGCATCAAATCCTGGTAGATCTGATCTATGGCTGTCTTAGTTTTGATCCTTGTCTGGAGTTAATGCCAACTCGTCATGTTGGTAATGTGTGTCTTTGATTACTCATGTTCCTTTAAATGACTGGCTATGTTCTTCCAATTTCTAAATCCCCCTTTGGTAAGTGCATTGTCCTGTTTTCCAGAAGGTTTACATGCAAAACAAGACTGAGTCTGTGCTAACTGAATACAGAAGCCATGTTCAATGTATTTTCTCCCCATTTTTCATGACCATTTCGTAGTTTTCCTTTGTGAATCTACATGGATTTTTCTCTGAATTCTGGGGGAACACTATATCTTTGACCTGTATAGGTCCTCGTTACCATTTCGCACAGTTCAGTATGGCCTAGGACACTTGGCCATTGTGCAGGGTCTTCCGAGGTCAAACCTTTTGTGGTGGTGGTGATACTGCTGGTGAGGTAGAGAATGACGTGTCATCTTCATGATGGGCAGGTGTTACTGTCTCGCTGGAGGTTGACGTTGACGTAAAGTTATCTGTATCAGTACTTTGAAAGGGCATTTGATCTGCCTCTATTGGTGTATCTTCCTGCTCATGAAAGGCAGGAGGTGGGGTGGCCGTTATCACGCTGGAGTCAGACGTTGATGGAAAGTTATCAGTATAAGCACTCGGAAAGGGGGCTTGATCATCTCCCTCGGTTGGTGTATCCTCCTGCACTTGATCATCTCCCTCAGTTGGTGTATCCTCCTGCACTTGATCATCTCCCTCGGTTGGTGTATCCTCCTGCGCATTATAGGCAGGAGGTGGGGTGGCCAGAAACTTTAATAATGATCCTGAGAAGAGATAAGAAAGTGATAATTATAGTAGAATGTTAATACATTCAAAATGCTTTCATATTGTAGAATTAGAATTCAACAGGTTCAGCATTTAAATGTTCTCCTTTCATTATTCATAGCATACAGGGTGCAAAATTTACTTTTGTCCACCAGCCAAATGGTTATTGAATGATTTTATGTATACCAGCCACTCATAGGCTACCATTGTTGTTGTTTTGCTGGTGGTGAGTGAAGCAAATCTACCAGGCAGGCCAGCCACTTTACCAGCATTTGGCTGGTGGCTGCTAATGGTGTGCCCTGTTTTCATTGCATTCACCATGGTTTAAAAGGAAAAGAGCACCCACTTTCAACCTCAAAATATATTGGTTTTTATTGTTATTGTAGTACATGGGTAGTTGTGCTAGCTACAGTAGTTATACGAAGCTACTTACTCCACTGACAGCTCAAATGTCATGTTAACTTATATATTCAAATTCATATGGAAATGTGGGTATTCTTTCATAAACACAAACTTTGTTGTTACATTACATTACAGTAATTTAGCCGACGCGTTTATCCAAAGCGACTTACAATAAGTGCATTTAACGTAAGAAATCAGGGGAACTACTAGTCATCAGAGGTCATAAGTGCATCTAAACAAGCATCTAAGAGCAAAACCAGCGCTAAAGTAAAAGTGCAAGAAAGAGATTTTTTTTGTTTGTTTTTGAAATGAGAGAACACAATAAGTGCTACGAACAAGTAACAGGATAGTAGTTCTTAAAGAGGTGTTTTCAACCTGCAACAAAAGATGGGCAGCAACTCCGCTGTCCTGACATCAGTGGGGAGTTCATTCCACCACTGTGGGGCCAGGACAAAAAAGAGCCTTGACCGGGTCGATTGGCAGTAAGGGCCTCTGAGCGACGGGGCAACCAGGTGTCCCGAGGCAGCAGAGCGAAGTGGTCGGGCGGGGGTGTAGGGCTTGACCATGCCCTGGAGATAGGAAGGAGCTGTTCCTTTCACTGCCCTGTAGGCTAGCACCAGAGTCTTAAACTGGATGTGAGCAGCTACTGGGAGCCAGTAGGTCCAGCTCCAGAAGTCTGATGGCCGACGCCGGGGCGCTAGCAAGGAGGGAGTTGCCGTAGTCCAGCTGGGAGATGACCAGAGCCTGGATGAGCACCTGTGCCGTCTCGTCGGTGAGCAATGGGCGAATTCTCCTGATGTTATAGAGGAGAAATGTGCAGGAGCGAGCAACCGATGCAACGTTTGCAGCAAACAGTTGGTTGTCCAGGATCACACCCAGATTCCTCACAGTCCGAGTTGACATCACCACGGTGTTGTCAGTGGTGATGGCCAGGACTCGGTGCGGGCAACCTTTCCCCGGGAGGAACATCAGCTCTGTCTTGTCCAAACTGAGCTTCAGCTGATGTGTCGCCATCTACTCTGAGATGTCAGTCGAGCATGCAGCAATGCATGTTTCTACTTGTGTGTCAGAGGGAGGAAAGGACAAGATCGGCTGGTTGTCATCAGCATAACTATGGTAAGAGAAGTCATGCGAGCGAATAACAGAACCCAGGGATGTTGTGTACAGGGAGAAAAGGAGAGGACCCAGAACTTAACCCTGTGGAACGCCTGTAGTCAGTCTGCGAGGCTCCGACACAGATCCCTTCCATGTCACCTGGTAGGAGCAACCCGTCAGGTAGGTTGCAAACATCGAGAGTGTAGAGCCTGTGACACCCAGCCCCTTGAGGGTAGAGAGGAGGTTCTGGTGGTTCACTGTGTCGAACGCAGCTGACAGGTCCAAGAGTATCAGGACAGAGAGAGAGTTTGCTCTCGCAGAGTGCAGCGATTCTGTCACTGCAAGGAGGGCCGTCTCTGTCGAGTGACCCACCCTGAACCCAGACTGGTTGGGGTCCAGGAGGTTGTTCTGGTGGAGGTACACAGAAAGTTGGTTAAAGACAGCACGTTCGAAAGTTTTGGATAGAAAGGGTAGAAGGGAAACTGGTCTGTAGTTTTTGACGTAAGAGGGGTTAAGTGATGGTTTCTTGAGAAGGGGGATGACTCTAGCAGTCTTGAAGGTAGATGGAAAACATCCTGCCTGGAGGGAGGTGTTGATGAGGTGGGTTAGATAGGGAAGGGGTTCAGGTGCTATAGACTGAAGAAGAGGGGAGGGGACCGGGTCAAGGGAGCATGTGGTGGGGCGACTGGATGTGATGAGGTTTAGAACCTTGTCAGGGGAGAGGGGAGTGAGGTGGGATAGGGTGGGACGTGGAGAGGTGAGGGAGGGTGCAGAGGGTGGGATAGTGCAAATGGCACTAACCGGGTGTTGAGAAAAGGAGGATCTGATGTCATTTACCTTCTTGTCAAAGAAGTTAGCGAAGTCATCAGGGAGAAGGGAGGAAGTAGGAGGAGGAGTGGGGGTTGAAGAAGTGTAGAGAAGGTTTCAAATGGTTTCTTAGGATTAGAGGCAGAGGATAGGATTTTAGAGCAGCCTTAGCAGCAGAAAGGGAGGAGGAGAAAATGGAAAGAAGAGACTGGTAGTTGAGAAGGTCCTCTGGGAGTTTGCCTTTTCTCCATTTGCGCTCTGCCACTCTTAGGCTCCATCTGTCAGTACGTACTGAGTCGGTCAGCCAAGGGGCAGGTGGAGTTGGGTGTGCAGGCCTGGAGGTGAGGGGACAGAGATTGTCCAGAGAAGAGGAGAGGGTAGAGAGAAGAAGACCAGTAGCAGTGTCGGGGGGTAGGAGAGAGAAAGATTCAGGTGTAGGGAGGATAGAGGTAACAGAGGAAGAAAGATCAGTGGCGGAGAGAGAGCGGAGGTGTCTACGGGTGGAAACCATGGGGGTAGGGGAACGGGCTGAGGGGGGTGAAGAGAGGGAGAGAGAGTAGGACATGAAATAGTGGTCAGAGAGCTGGAGAGGAGTAACAGAGAGATTGGAAATAGGACACTGTCTAGTCAAGATAAGGTCCAGATGGTTGCCGGCCTTGTGGGTAGGAGGAGAGGGTGAAAGGTGAAGGTCAAAGGAGGAGAGGAAAGAGAGAAGAGGATCTAGGTTGTTAGTGTGGATGTTGAAGTCACCGAGAAGGATAAGTGCAGAGTCATCAACAGGGGAGTGCGAGACAAGTGTGTCAAGCTCCTCCAGAAACTCACCAAGGGGGCCTGGTGGGCGGTACACAACCATGATGGTGAGTTTGACTGGATAAGAGACAGTAACAGCATGAAATTAAAAAGAGGGCGGAGAAAATAGTGGAATGGAAACAAGAGTATTTCCATTTTAGGGAGATTAGCAGGCCGGTACCACCCAGCTCTGGGAGTGTGAGAAAAAGAGTACACATCAGACAGAGCTGTGGGTGTGGTAGTGTTTTCTGGCATGATCCAGGTCTCAGTTAGAGCAAGAAAGTTGAGGGAGAGCAAGGAAGTTGTTTAATCTAACACAACTAGCTCGCTACCGTAGCTTGCTAGCTAGTTCATACAGAACACCAGATCTTACTAGAAAGTTAGCTATGTTAGCTACCTGTGCTAGCTAAGTTAATAGACGCTCACCAGCAGTGTTTCTGAGCTTTTGAAAATCAAATATATTGCAAAGTGCATATTTTTTGCAAAATGAAGCAATGAGACACTAGGAGAACGCCTGTTCAATCAATCAATCAATCAATCAATCAATCAATCAATCAATCAATCAATCAATCAAGTTGCATTTTATATAGCACTTTTCTAGCTGCAACAGCCACTCAAAGCACTTTACCTGTTAGTGTGAAAAACATGAGAAAACACTAATTGAGTGTTCCTTTCCTTTACTGTTAGCTAGCTAGGTTAACTAACAAAATAACTGTCATGTCATTGCATATCGTCCATTGGTTGTTTAAGGCAGAGGGGGTTGCGGTCACTGCTTTGGAGTAAATTCTGTCAGCCCTCGGGGGCCCCCTACTGCCTGGGGCTCCGAGCAGTTGCCTGGCTTGCCTGTTCAGAAGCTTCGCCTCTGGGGAGCGTTTGATGTGACTTGTGAATGAATGAGAACGAAACATTGATGAATTCTGCTGACAATGTTTTTTAGTTTTTTTAAGATTTTTTAGATTTTTGTTTTTAAGTAGGACTTAAAAGAACAACTAGTCATAAAGGAACTGCGGCTTGAGTCTCACTGCTCTAGGTAAATGTGTTCCCTATTGTTATGCCGTTTGGGGGAAAAATTCACGGTCGGTCCGGGTGGGCCCCCTGGATCCGCGCATGTTGTAGGTATAGCTAGTATATCACCAGTGCCGTCCAGTTTACTCACGCTGACTTCAACCACACTCGCAATACTCGAAATGTACCCGCTTGACCGTTCTTTCCATCATGCCCATCGCTGCGTTTGTCGCGCCTACCGCACCATAGACACGCCCACCGTACCTGAGAACCTCTCCGGCAACCCGTCTCTGTTTTCCCTTATTTCTTTGGAAGTGCAACTTGAGAGATCATGAAGTCAGGGCGATTTTGAATAGCGCGCATAGGGCTGCCTACCAGTTGGTAGGCAATATGGCGCCCGTGTAGCCAATCGGCAAGACCGTCTCTATACACAGCGCTGAGCACAGCAGCGCTACATTCCCTCTGCTGGAGCCTTCTGGTAAGTACAACTACTCAGTGCTGCTGGTGTTAGGGTGACATTATCAACACAAAACATAGGGAAACAGGAATTACTGTTCTCAAACTGCTGCAGCTGACGACAAACATTTTAAACATAGGATAAAATATATCATGAAATGCTGGTAATGAACATTATTCCATCGGTCACATACTACCCCTCAACATTAATGTTCTCTTCAACATCATTACATTTAAGCTGAAGTGCTCAAATACCCTCAAACATGTACAAAACACGGGTTTACAGACTGGAACTTCTTTGACACATTCAGTTCTTTTCAGTCACTTTCACAGTTCGGTTACAGACTGGAACTCTTCTGGTACATTCTTTCATATGGGTCAATACCCAGAGTCCTTCACATTCTCTTTTGGTCTGTGATACCCACAGCCTCCATTTAGCTACATACAGTTAACACAGTCCATTGCTGGCTTGTAACATAGTTCTACTAGTACAGCAGGTCCAAAGCAACTACACCCTCCTTTGATAAAGGTCTATGAGTGATATGACTGTCCAAAACGGTTTGGTTTACTTTAGGTGTGTATGTTAAGCTGTAATGACAGTATATACAAGTGTGTAATGTTCAACCATCCCTTTGAATGCTAATTCTGTGTTCAACAGTCCATTTACTTTGTCTTGAGTGTCATGTATGACCATTAACTCAGTTCAGCGATGTGTGGCGAGTGTGATAACAATGTTCCTACCGTCCATGTCCACAGGGTTGCTGGTAGTAGTCTGGCTGCACAGTCTGTGTCCATGGCACCTTAAGATTGTATGATGTGGCGGTGTCCTCAAACTGCAGCAAGCTGGTGAGCCACGTCGATCACATGTGAAGAACTTAGGTTGTCTGTTCTGTCATCTAGGCTGCTGAGGCCCCTACTCACTGGTCCTGCTGTGCTCACTTGGGACAGGTGAAAGGACAGCCTCCTTCACAGGTAGGTCCTCTACATAACTGTCGTCTTGAATGGATGATTTATTTTGCTCAAACATCATCGTACATATTTACATTGGTCCATTTCACACAACAAAACTCAATCAATCAATGACCGAAAATGGAATACGCTGAAGCCCAAGGCTTATTGTTGCCTATCCTATACAGCCCTTAAATTAACCTAGAATATCAGAATTACAAAAGGAAGAAAAAAAAAAGAATTTATACTAAGTTGTAATCCTTAATTATTTTGAATTTTGAAGATTTTCTGAATCTCAACAGGGAGCTACACAATTTCAACTCATCATTACGACTATTTCATAGCTTGACTCCCAAAACTGAAACACGTGTATTTTACACTGGTTCTCACTTTACATGTTTCAACAATACACAACCCTCTTAAATTATAGTTTCCTTCTCTTAATTTAGAAACATTGTTTGATACAAACAGGAAGGCTTTTACTTCTAGCTCGAAAAAGTATTTCCAGTGTTTTTAAAAACAATACATGCAACACTAATCTGTACCATTACGTGGTAAGGGGGGCACCACTGAGCAAAGTCAAAGAATTTCACCCATTTCCCCCAGTCAGAATAGCACAAGTCTGTCAAAACAGGCACGTTCCTGGTCCCCAGATACATAGTAATATGCTTAATTTCATATTCACACCTTTCAGTAGTACAAAAACAGTAGAACTACAATACCCATACAGACCCACATTACTGCATTCAAGTGCAAAATTGTAGTCTCTCGTCTCCCCGTCCCACATCCGGGTGGCCAAAAAAAAAAGAGTTCTGATGAATGGACTTTTAAATATCAACTCAATATTTTAAAAAGAAACTTTAAAACTGTTTGTACAGGCATGGGATTATGATCTTTGAATAAACGAATAAAACATGTCAGATTGTCAGCTGTGCAGAACTGCAGCAACTACAGAGGTATAAAGTTGATCAGCCACAGCATGAAGATTTGGGAAAGAGTAATAGAAGCTAGGTTAAGAGGGGAGGTGATGATCAGCCAGCAGCAGTATGGTTTCATGCCAGGAAAGAGCACCACAGATGTGATGTTTGCTTTGAGAATGTTGATGGAGAAGTATAGAGGAGGCCAGGAGTTACATTGTATTTGTAGATTTAGAGAAAGCATATGACAGAGTGCCGAGGAGGGAGGTGTGGTATTGTATGAGGAAGTCGGGAGTTTCAGAGAAGTATGTAGGAGTGGTGCAGCATATGTATGAGGGAAGTGTGACAGTGGTGAGGTAGGAATGACAGATGGGTTCAAGGTGGAGGTGGGACTGCATCAAGGATCGGCTCTGAGCCCTTTCTTGTTTGCAATGGTGATGGACAGGTTGATGGACGAGATCAGGTAAGGAGTCTCCGTGGACTATGATGTTTGCGGATGACATTGTGTTCTGTAGTGAGAGTAGGGTGCAGGTTGAAGAGAGCCTGGAGAGGTGGAGGTATGCACTGAAGAGAAGAGGAATGAAAGTCAGTAGGAGCAAGATGGAATTTAGTACGGCCAATTCACCTGACCTAACATGTCTTTGGACTGTGGGAGGAAACCGGAGCGCCCGGAGGAAACCCACAGACATGGGGAGAACATGCAAACGCCACACAGAGGACGACCCGGGATGACCCACCAAGGTTGGACTACCCCGGGGACTCGAACCCAGGACGTTCTTGCTGTGAGGCGACCGCGATAACCACTGCGCCACCGTGCCGCCACGTGTGCCATTCAGTGCAACAAAAATGATCACATTTGTTGCTACAAGCATTTTTCAACGGTCAAGTGTCCTAATCTCTACAACAGGTGTACTTGCAGTCATTTTCATGAGGCAAAGAAAAGTACTTTTGTTTGTGTTTCAGTTTCCTGCCATCTTTGTCCACTTCTGAGGAGCCTTCTCCTTAGAATTTCCATCAACATGTCTGTCACTGTTGACCATTCCAGGTGTATCCATCCTGTTGGTATGCATGTCACCCACCTAATTAAAAAAAAAAAAGCATCCATCATTTGTCAGTGATTTGTCAGTGTTTTCACATAAGTACAAGTTCGAAGGATTTCTTTTTAGATGAACACCGGCTCCAATACCCTTTCACGAGCATTTCTGGAACGCTGCATATGGGCTTGGACAACTTCCAACATGTGGGATGTGATTTCATTGAGATTTTAAACATGACGACGTTCCCTGCCAGCAGTGATCTCTGTCCCTAATTCTCAGGGAAAATTACTCCATGTTATTAAAAAAACAAAGTACGACAGATTCTACTTGTTGCACAATGTAGAATACAGGAACAAGGCCATATGATAATCATTTGAATAAACAAAAAAACTACTGACGTACTCATATTTACTTAATACCTAAAATATACCTTCATCTACCTGAATGTTCCTGAGACGTCCTATAACCTTCACATATTGTCCAAGGACATCTGAACTGCACGGCACACCTGGAGCCTGGTAGGAACAAAAAACAGATGTTTGACAAGGACAATTTGCAGTATTTCTCGACACATCTTTGTAGAAAGTACTCGCCTCTGAATTCTGTGTCACGTCTATAGGTGGGCCAGTCATGTCATCCACAGAGTACTGGATTTTGACCTCCGAAGGAACACATCTTCTGACAACGCCCACTACAGATATCTATTTTAACACATACACACACACACACACACACACACACACACACACACACACACACACACACACACACACAAGTTCACACAACTTGATCTTAGCCATTGTACAGTTTAGGTTTGAGGTTTTTGTTCATTTCTTCCTACCTGGTTGAGCTCCAAGTCGCCAATTCGGAAAGCACCATTGACTTCTGCAGTGGACAGGAGCTGAGACACTGTGCACGGCATCATCAGAAGAGTCGCCCTCTGTGCCAGGAACAAGTCATAAGTATCACGTTTTCCATACAGTCCACACAGATGAAATATCAACTCATTTTCTAAACACCATCGATAGTCCATGAAATTAGTCAGTGCTCATCAGCAGCTAACACACCTTCATGCTTTCCCTTTCTTGGCCGCTCTGCCCGCTTTTAACCACTTGTTGATCCTCTTTGTCCATTTCTGAGCACCTGTATCCTGTGTCAAAAAAACTTACATGTTTTCTATTTCAACTACAGTTTGTGACAACACCACACGCCACTGAGCAAAAGAACTTCCACTTAACAGTCACACACACCCCGGTATCACTCAGCGCGTTTAAACCAGTGGCGGCTGGTGCTAAAAAAAATTTGGGGGGGGGGGCACAATGTACCTTGGTGCAGCACACCTGACAGCTGCTTTAATGTCCACACAGAGTTATTAAGAAGGACAATGGAGCCTATAGATTTTATCAGGGTTCATAGACAGTGGATGATTGACAGTCGAGACGAAGCGTCGTGGTGGGTGTGAACATGATTGACAGCCACGAGAATCGTCCAATCACATTAGATCAAAAAACAAAACAATACCAATTCACTGCCAATAAAATTGGGAGCGTCTGGGCTGCAAAGAAGTGCGCCCCGTGGGAAATCTAAAGAAACCAATCAGACAGCAGCCTCAGGTCACCTGCTCGCCACAAGTTTGAGGGCTTACATAAGGTATCGTTTGGCCAGCGCCCCTCACCCAGGAAGTATATGTATTCAGACAGGAATCAACCAAATACCATTTGGAACCAATATTTAATGCTGCTGACAGGCGCTGACAGACTGAAAACACTTTTATCTCATCATTATTTGCATTATACATCCATCCATCCATTATCCAAACCACTTATCGTGCTCTCAGGGTCGCGGGGTTGCAGTCGTTGGACGGAAGGCAGGGAGATGCCCCGGACAGGCCGCCAGGCCATCACAGGGCTGTATCATTCTAGTGCCACACCTCAACCTTAAGAAATTGTAAAATTATAATTTCTTAAAAAATTACAGATGACGATATGCAACTAAACTATATTTAACATGTTTAAGTAGATTTTCATCTCTTGATATTTGAAGGGGGCGGCGCCCCAGCGCCCTGTACTGGACAGGTTCAATAATGGAACAATTCGTGCTGATGCATTGTTTTACGTTTTCCTAAAATGCCAATAAAACATTTTTACAAAAAAATAATAAAATGCAAAGACAGGGTTTCCTTCCCTGTTTTAAAATATACAGCTGCACAATACACCAACATGTAAATGTAAAAATATCTAAAATAGCCTATATTGAATAAAAATAAGCCAATGTCGAAGAATGCAAACCGCATTAAAACTTTGTGTAAAAAACGAAACAAAGATACAGACCTGCCGCTCCGTGAATTCTACTAAAACTGCATATATTTGTATTTAAAATTAGTTTCAGATCAATTGCACAAAAAAAGCTATAAGATCTACCTAAAACGACCATGAGCGGTCAAAATGGCCGCTCGTAACTTGCGCGTGATCGTGCGCGCCATGTCACTATGACTTGTGTTGGTCGCGTCATGTCCTTTGCGAAGTTTCATTTGCATGTTGATATATTGTGTAGCAGCAGTATATTTTAAAACAGGGGAGGAAACACCGTCTTTACTTTTTATTTGGATCCGTTTAATCTGTTTTAATACAAGTTCTCGTGACATCTCACATGTGGCTTTGACTTGCAACTGAACATTTAGCCTACTACCGAGATTGACAGGCAAGACTTTGTAAATGGTAAAGTGGGTACTAAGGGACAGATTAATGTATTTGATGTGATGTTATATTTTGTGTTTTATAGGACGGAAAATAATATTACTTATGTAATTCAGCTTTCGGTTATTCTTGGTAAATTCCACATCCACAAAACTAAATGGTCTGGCTCCAAACCCTGCCTTCATCCACTTGTTGTTGAACTCCAGCAGTATGGCACCTTCACTGAAAATCAAGGTGAGTATAAAGACTTGTGATATTTTAAATCAAGTACATTTTATATGAACTCTGACAGGACTTAAAACGAGTCGACACTGAACTCCCCTTGTCTGTACAAATCCGTTTTGTTTTTTTCCTCTGTATGACAATTGTATACCTGTTTGCTATAAATAAAAAGTTTTTTGTGGAAAAAAAAAAGTTAATTGCTCTGTCCTAGAAACACACTAGCGTTCCCCAGTACAGAGAAATGGTCTAAACTTGATTTGTGATTATTGCCAACATGTCTGGTAACAGCCACCATTTCAGACGTGCCATGAACCACCGAGGTGTTACAGTGCTTACAGGCGTTGGACGGCGGCCATTTTAAATGGTTTGAAAAACGGTTTTAAACGTTGTTAAAATGTTAATTTTGGTGTCAGTTAGTTCCTTAACAGACATACTAACATATGTACTGCATTAATATCTCAACTGGGTATCTATCTTGACAGAATATAGTTTAAAAACCGCGGCGGTCAAAATGACAAGAAACGTGTTAAGAACCTCGGCCCACCTCGTCTAGGTCGTCCGTCAGGACGCCCCACGTGTTAGAAACGGGTTATGTTTTTTACACAACAAACTATATCGATATACCGTCTCATCCTATATCTTGTCTGAAAATATATCGATATAACGTCAAAGGTCGACGTACCGCCTAGCCCTAGAATAGTCTACAAACCACTGTGTAAGATTTTACGGTTTTCCCTCCACACTACTCAAATCGGTTAGCATTTCATGACGTTAGCATCGTTAGCTTATCCGTCGCCGTTAGCATTAAATAACGTTAGCATGGTTAGCATATCGGTCGCCGTTAGCATTACACGAAGTTAGCATCGTTAGCATATCCGTCGTCATGTAATTAACTTCATTACTCCGCAATACACGGACATACCATAATACTGATACTTCCCAGAGCACATATACACATTTAACACACCTGTGAACACCAACAGTTGATCTGAAGTGACACGTCTTCTGCTTCTTCCCCTTCTGCTGCTTCGTCTTCTTCTTCTTCTCTCGGTGTAATGGCGGATCGGAAACGGCTTTATGGTGCATACCGCCATCTAGTGTACAAGGGTGTGTAACATCATGTCATTTCACCCTATTTCTTCCCATCAACCTTGTGTCACTTAAGAAAGTAAAGAGTGCCTTCCTGGTGATTTTACTCCCCTCTGCCTCTCCTTCTGTTCCCAGTATCCTCATCAGATTCCACTCCCGTCCCTCCTCTCGGACTGTAACCTCTCGTTTTCCACTTCATACACGTTACAGTGCAATATTACATGTTCAGCGTTTTCTCTCTCATGTGAGAAGTTGGTCGGTTGACAGTGAGGAAAAAGGTGGTAATGCAAAAAAAAAAAGTTTTTTAAATCAAGAACCAGTCAGAATGAAAGGCATATAATTATGGATCAAACACAAGAAACCGTTTGGAAATTAATAATCGAATTCAGTCAGGATGGTGGGCACTATCACCCAATTAAACTTACCAGAGCGATCGAGGAAGAGATCGGCTGAATCAAACACGTTAGGTTTATGAACAACAAACGAGTGCTGATACATGCACCTAGCAAACAACAGCAAGAAAATATATTTAGAATGTCGTCACTAAAAGGGGAAAGGATGAAGGCTCATATCCCAGGAGCAATGGCAAAGTTGAGAGGAGTTATCTCAGGAGTCCCACTAAGTATGTCTATGAAAGATGTTAAAAATTAGATGCGAGGAGGAAAAGTAATTGATGCCACAAGGCTTAAAAGAAGAAGGGGTGGCTCACTGAAGGAAACCCCATCAGTTGTAATTCAGTTTGAGAAAACCCTCCCTAAATCAGTGCAAATGGGATACATGAACTACAGTGTGAGGGAATACTTTGCCAAACCACTCGAGGTGCTATGCATGCCAAAGAATGGGACACACAGCACAACAGTGTAAAGGCAAGCTAAGGTGTGCGTGATGTGGAGGCCAACACGAGTGTGGAAACTGTGAAAAGGATGCCAAGGTTAAATGTTGTCTTGCGGAGGAGAGCACAGTGCTGCATATTGAGGCTGTGTAGTGCAGAGAGAAGCCAGAGAAGTCCAGAAAGTTAAGATCATGGACAAAGTTTCATACGCAGAAACAGTAAAGAAAGTAAGGGGAGTAGGAACAAACAACTGGGATGTTAGTGGAATAGCTCAAAGAAGGGCAGTACAAATTGACAGTAACACACCTGAAAACCAGGCCCAAAACCAAGCCCAAACAACTATGCAAAGTGTTTGTGATCGTAAATGTAAAGTTAACAAGGAAACACTAGTGGTGAACAAAGTGAATTTTGTGGCCTTCATGTGCCACACCATTAATGTTGCATCACAGATGAAAAAGAAAAGTGACAGAATCAGGAACATTGTGGAGGCAGCAGAAAGATTCCTTGATATTGTAAGGTACAGGAATAAATAGACACGTTAGCCCTTGGCTAACGGATCAGATGCTTTAGTCGACTGGTTAATGTTGTCGTGCGGGAGTTCTGGGTTCGCCTCCCGGCTGCGGCGGTTCCTGGACTGCCCCCCTAATTCACTACAATATGAAAGATGTAAAAGTAGGCCAGACACTTGCATTGTTGACAGAAACTGAAGTTGGAGAACATTTACATGTCGTGGGTTGAGATTATGGTACTCCTCATGTAAAATCATTTTTTTTCAAATACGCGAACCCTTAACTCCTGTACCGCGGGCAACAATGTTAACCAGTCGACTAAAGGGTCCGGCCCGTTAGCCAAGAGCTAACGTGTCTACTTATATCCATGCACGTTACACTATGATCAGCCGTTGGACAGTATGACTGGATTTAAGTACCTGGGCCTATGGCTAGATAGTAAACATACATAAATAGTCAAATTTATTACGAGCTGTGGCTGGCTGCGACGGGGTGGGGGGTGGGGCAGATAAACAGTCATTACTTGATATTTATGGGGCAGTTATGAAGGCCAACAATAGATTATGGTTGTGTAGTATAGGGAGAAGCAGCAAAGACATCATCGTAAGAAGTCGACAGACAACATTATAGAGCACTAGAATATGTATAGGAGCTATTAAGTCAACCCCCAGTAATGCAATGCTAACAGAAGCAGGAGAGACACCACTGGAGTTAAGAGGAAAGAAACTCGCACTTGCATATTGGGTCAGATTAAAAGGAAGTGTGGAAGAAAACCATACAAAGAAGACATTACTGGCTTGTTGTGAATATTCCAAGTTCCAGAAGTATGGGTTTGGGTGGGCAAGAGACGAAAGAGAGAGGACATATGGAATGGTGGCCTTAGAGTTCACCAGGTCCACCCCATTTAGCAGCGTACCCCCTGGGCTGTCCCCAGAAGTAAAGATAGACATGCGTATTATGGAAAAGAAAAGAGAATTGTGAATGAATGAAGAGGGCATTAAAACATGTCTGTACCTGAGAAACAGTACAGTTATCCCAAAATTTACACAGATGGTTCAGAGAGCAAACATGAATATGTGTGAATTGGTATTAACTTCGTTACTCCACAATACATGGACATACCATGAATGTGTGGACATTGGTGTGTATGTCTCTGAGTTTAAAATATCTATTTCCAAAAGAATATCTGACCAGTTATCAGTATATACAGCAGAAAGAGTGGCAGCCATTATTGGGTTACAGTGGGTTGAAGAGGTCAGACCTGATAGGGTGGTGATGTGCACAGATTCAATAGCAGTCTTGGAAAGTATACAGTGAACAAAAACTGTCAGAGAAGATGTTAATCATTGAACTTTACCATAATTTGCCAAGACTTCACAGAGGTGGTATAGATGTACAATTCTGTTGGGTACCAGCACATGAGGGACGGAAAGGGACGAGTGTGCAGATAAACTAGCAAAAAGGGCATTGCAAAAGGAAATAACAATATCAGTTCAACCTGGAAAAAGAGAAGGAAAAGCAGTAATTGAGAGGAAAGAAATGGAGATATGGCAGAAAAGTTGGGAGGAAGATCAGAAAGGAAGGGGGTATTACAAAATACAAAAATCTGTCATAACAAAGAGCTATAAAGAATGGAACAGAAGGGAGAAAATCATAGTAACAAGACTGATTGGATCACACAGGATTAAATGGCACTTTGTTTATAATGGGCAAAGGGGACGGTGGTAAGTGTGAGAACTGTGGAGTTAAAGAAAACGCTGAACATGTAATATTGCGTTATAACATGTATGAAGTGGAAAGAGAAAGGTTATAGTCCGAGAGGCGGGACGGTAGTGGAATCTGATGAGGAAACTGGGAACAGAAGGAGAGGAACAGGGGAGTAAAATCACCAGGAAGGCACTCTTTACTTGCTTAAGTGACACAAGTTTGATGGGTCTAATTTAACAACTAGGGTGAAATGACATGATTTTACGCACTCTTGTACAGTAGGTGGCGGTAGGCACGTTGAAGTTGTGTGCGATCCGCCATTATATCGAGAGAAGAAGGAAGAAGACGATGCAGAAGAAGCAGAAGACGTGTCACTTCAGATCAACTGTTGGTGTTCGCAGGTGTGTTAAATGTGTATATGTGCTCTGGGAAGTATCAGTATTTATGGTATGTCCGTGTATTGTGGAGTAACGAAGTTAATTATGTGACGACGGATAAGCTAACGATGCTAACTTCGTGTAATGCTAACGACGACCGATATGCTAACGATGCTAACGTCATGTAATGCTAACCGATTTGAGTAGTATGGAGGGAAAACCTTAAAATCTTACACATTGGTTTGTAGACTATTCTAGGGCTACATCGGCTTTTTACGTTATATCATGTTTCACTAACTAATAAGAGTGGGAGTGTCTGGGGCGACACAGAACTGCGCCCCATGGAAAATCTGAAGAAACCAATCAGACAGCAGCCTCAGGTCACCTGCTCACCACAAGTTTGAGGGCTTACATAAGGTATCGTTTGGCCGGCGCCCCTCAACCAGGAAGTATATGTATTCAGACAGAACTCAACCAAATACCATTTGGAGCCAATATTTTATTATTTCATAATTATTTTAACTATACAACTAAATTATATTTAACATAATTTTCATTACAGTCATTTAGCCGACGCTTTTATCCAAAACGACTTACAATTAGTGCATTTAATGTAGGAAATCAGGAGAACTACTAGTCCTCTGAGGTCATAAGTGCATCTTTTCTCTAAACAAGCATCTAAGAGCAAAACCAGTGCTAAAGTAAAAGCGCAAGAAAATTTTTTTTTAAATGAGTGAATACAATAAGTGCTACGAACAAGTAACAGGGTAGTAGTTCTTGAAGTGGTGAGTTTTCAACCTGCACTGAAAGATGGGCAGCGACTCCGTGGGGAGTTCATTCCACCACTGTGGGGCCAGGACAGAAAAGAGCCGTGACCGGGTCGATGGGCAGTAGGGGCCTCTGAGCGACGGGGCAACATGGCGTCCCAAGGCAGCAGAGCGAAAGGGTCGGGTGGGGGTGTAGGGCTTGACCATGGCCTGGAGAGAGGAAGGAGCTGTTCCTTTCACTGCCCTGTAGGCTAGCACCAGAGTCTTAAACTGGATGCGAGCAGCTACATCTCTTGGTGTTTGAAGGGGGCAGCGCCCCAGCGCCTTGTATTAGCGACCTACCACTGGTTTAAACTAAATCTATGTGTAATGTCCGTAGACGCCTTGTCTTACTGACATAAGAATAATTCAAGAACGAGCCGACTTCGTAGGTTCTTAGCTGTGTAGCTTTTACTAGCGTTCATCCGACATACAACCTTCATAACATGCGCGTCTCACTTCCTGTATACGTCACACGCACTGCACGTACACCCGTGAGTAGGTCAAGTTAAACACGTGACCTTTCATTCATTACATCTCCCCCTCTAAGATGATTTTCTAACCTGTATATCACCCCCCTTTTCACAAAAAAAATAAAAAATCCCCCACAGTACACAAGTCCATACGCCTCACAAATCCAGCCGGATTGCAGGCTTGCTCACCCTGCCAGAGCGAGTAACATATGGTGTGGAAGTTGGCATTTCTGCTGCTCGGGACTCATCCGTGTTTCCACTCTCCCCTGGAGTGACATGGTCAGGATCCCTTCTGACAAAGGTGAGTGTTTTGGGTGTGGCCAACAGGTGGCGCCTGTTCCTTCTGTAATGTTCACCTTGAGCTGTCTCCACTATGTAGGATCTGGGAGTGGAGCTCTGACTGTGAAAAACTGCTGGCATTGTCCATGTTTTCTGTCCATCAAGTTTGGTGAGTACTGCGTCACCCGAGTTCAGTGGGCGCAGTGTCCGCACGCCGTTCCTGCGGTTGTAGTAGAAAGCCTGCCTCGATTTGGCTGCGGCGTCAGCGGTTTCGATCAGTTCCTCTTTAGGCCAGGCCGGTTTCAGGTTATGCTGCAATGTGGGTAAGGTGGTTCTGAGTCTCCTACCCATGAGCAATTCCGCTGGACTGGCTCCAGTGGAAGAAGAGGGTGTAGCTCTGTATGTCAACAGGGCGAGGAGAGGGTCTTCCTGCCTTAATATGCTTTTGGCTATCTGAACAGCCCTCTCTGCCTGTCCATTACTCTGGGGGTAGTGTGGGCTTGAAGTCACATGGATGAAATCATAATCCTCACTGAACCTCCTCATCTCTTCTGAAACTAGCTGTGGCCCATTATCGCTAACTACAATTTCAGGGATACCAAAACGTGCAAATGTAGCCTTCAGCCTAGCTACAACCTGACTGCTAGTAGTTGTTGGTAGATTTAGGATCTCCAAAAACCTGGAATAATAGTCAGACACTATCAAGTAGTTTTGCTTTTTGTACTCACACAGGTCTATGCCAACTTTCTGCCATGGTCTGGATGGGAGCTCACTTGACATTAAAGGCTCTTTTCTCTGTGTGTTCTTGTGTTCTCTGCAGCATTGACATTGCTGTATCTTTGTTGTAATGTGCTCTGTCATTTTGGGCCACCACACTGACTGGCTAGCTCTCTCTCTGCACTTAACTATCCCCTGGTGCCCGTCGTGTATTCTGTCTAAGATCACCTCCCTCATCTCTGTGGGAATGACGATACGACTGCCTCTGATGACTAAACCATCTACCGCAGATAACTCCCCTCTCACCTGATAAAAGTCTCTGACTGTCTCCGGCACTTTATCGACATACTCAGGCCAGCCGTGTCTGATGAAGCCCAACACTGTCTGGAGCTGCAGATCCCCGTCCGTGCTCTGTTTTATCTCCTGCATCCTTTGAGGTGTGGCAGGCACCTGGCACACGATGGCATCAATGTGCGCTGCAACATCATCATGAGAAGCACCATCTCCGTAGCACTGCTCTGGGCCTCTGGAGAGTGCATCAGCCACAGCTAAAGTTTTGCCTGGTGCGTATTCAGCCACTGCATTGAAACGCATCAGCCTCATTAACAGTCTCTGGCACCTAATGGGCACATTATCCAAGTCTTTGCTGTTCATGAGAGGCACTAGTGGTTTATGATCGGTGACAAATCTGAAATTGTCAAGCCCAAACAAGTACTTCTCGAACCTTTCACATGCCCAGACGCTGGCTAAGCACTCTTTCTCGATCTGTGCGTACCTTGTCTCTGCGTCACTCAGCCGTCGGGAGCAGTAGGCCACGGGCTTCCAGTGTTCCCCGTGCTGCTGGAGCAGAACGCCTCCCAGCCCGTAGCTGCTGGCATCTGCTGACACCACCGTAGCCTTAGTGACGTCATAAAAGGTGAGTACCGGGGCGGTGGCGAGTGCTGCTTTAAGGTCTTGGAATGCTGTGTTCTGTGCAGGTCCCCACAGCCACTCTGTCGTTGCTTTAAGCAGTCCATAAAGCGGCTGACCTACAGTGGACAGCTCTGGGACGTATTTTGCCAAATAGTTCACCATCCCGAGGAACCTCTTGAGTTCCGTCACGTTCTGGGGCTGAGGAAAGTTCTCTATTCCGGCCACTTTGTCCGGGTCAGGTCTGATGCCTGCCTCGTTGATGATATGACCAAGGAAGCGGACTTGTTTCTGTTTGAACTTGCATTTCGCTTGGTTCAGTTTGAGACCTGCTGTTTCAATGACCCCCAGCGCCTCTGCTAGGCGCCGGTCATGGATTTCCTCAGTCTCTCCATGTATAAGGATGTCATCCATGTACACCTCTGTGCCCTCTAGCCCGGTCAGAGTTTCCGCCATCTTTCTCTGGAAAATCTCTGGGGCACTCGTTATACCAAATGGAAGGCGGCAGAAAGCATACCTCCCAAATGGGGTGATGAAAGTGGTGAGCCCCCTGCTGTCTTCATGCAAGGGGATCTGGTAAAACCCACTTGCTGCATCCAACGTTGTGAAGAACTTTGACCCTGCGAGCCTTGGCATTATTTCCTCCATAGTGGGCAGCACGTATTTCTCACGTTTCACCGCTCGATTCAGCCTCCTGAGGTCAGCGCAGCAGCGAACCTCTTTCTTGTTCGGTTTCAGCACCGGCACCATAGCGGCGCACCATTCTGTGGGCTGAGTCACTTTTTCAATAATGCCCTCATTTTCCATGCGCTGCAGTTCTTTCTTAACCAGTGGTACAAGTGGCAGCGGTATCCGTCTGGCTGTATGCACCGCGTATGGCTGGGCACCCTCCACCAGAGCTATTTTCACTGGGTCTGTTTTCAGCAGTCCACTTGAACCGAAAACTCCACTGACCTCATTCATCCGCTTCACTAGACCCATCTCCACTGCCTCTGGACGACTCAGCAGACAGCTGCCTCTCCCCTTGATCACATACACTGGAAAGGAGTATTGTTTCTCCTTGTAGTTGGTCGTGGCTTGAAACTGTCCTATGCAGCTGATGTTTCCACCTGGGCTTATGAAGCATGTGTCAGGAGGTCCCAGTTTTATGTTTGGCTTCAGCTTTTTAAATGTCCCTTGGTTGATAACAGTAGCGTCAGCCCCCGTGTCAATTTTAAAGGTTATTGGTACATCAATTATTGTTAAACTAACAGTCCAATCTTCCTGACTGCTCTCTTTGCCAACTTCTCCCAGAAAGTACAGCTGTTTAACCTCTTCAGTGACTTCTCTCACCGCTTTAGAGTGACATACACGCTCCCAATGTCCCTTTTTATGACACTTGTTGCACTTACTGTTCGTTGCAGGACACTTCCGCTCATCGGTGTGCTGCGTCTTGCCGCACCTCCCGCATTCATCTACTTTGTTGGTTGCAGGTCTGCTGCCACCATGACGCTGTCCGCCCTTTTTCTTTTCGCGTCCGTCCCGCCGTCGGACAACATTAACGTTAGCCAGCTGGGCCTCTGGTTGGTTAGCTTGGAGGCTGAGCTGCTTTGTTATTGCCTCCGCCTGGCGCACTTGTTCAATGACTTTCACCAGAGTAAGGTCCGCTGTGAGCTGGAACTGACGGGAGAGCACCTTATCTTTTGTGCCCACTACCAGACGATCTCTGATATGTTCATCCCTCTTGTCCCCAAACTCACAGTGTTCAGACAGCTCATACAATGTCCGGATGTACATCTCCGCTGTCTCTCCTGGCTGCTGGCTACGTTGATAGAAGCACGCCCTCTCGGGTATGACGTTACGGCGGGCAATAAAGTAGTCGTCGAACTTTTCCAGTACGATATCATAGTCCACTTTATCACCCTCCGCCGCGAAGTCAAACGAGCTGAATATCTTTTCAGCCTCGCCGCCCATTGCATAAATCAGCGAACTCACTTGAATCTCCCCGTCGTCTTTATCCAGCTTTGTCGCGAGCCTGAAGCGCGAAAACCGTTGTTTCCACTCCGGCCATTCAACGGGGCAGTCAAACTTGAATTCACTCGGCGGATTAAACTTCGGCATGACCGCTCGTGTTCCGATACACAGACTATTCTGACACCATGTAATGTCCGTAGACGCCTTGTCTTACTGACATAAGAATAATTCAAGAACGAGCCGACTTCGTAGGTTCTTAACTGTGTAGCTTTTACTAGCGTTCATCCGACATACAACCTTCATAACATGCGCGTCTCACTTCCTGTATACGTCACACGCACTGCACGTACACCCGTGAGTAGGTCAAGTTAAACACGTGACCTTTCATTCATTACACTATGGATTTATTTATTTCCATTTTCCCTCTTTTTCTAGTTCTATAAAACCATCAAAAGCCAGTGCAAATTCATCCCACGACCACAAACGCAGGAAGTCTGACCAAGCTGTCAGTGTAAAAGTCCTGAAAAGGGAGTATTTACCTTGCAGATACACGGACACAAACTTTCTGTACAAATTTGTTTTGTTTTTTTCCTCTGCATGGTAATTGTTTACCTGTTTGCTGTGAATAAACTTTTTTTTGTTGGGGAGGGGGGGGGGGGTTCGCTGCTCTGTCCTAGAAACACACTAGCGTTCCCCAGTACAGAGAAATGGTCTAAACTTGATTTGTGATTATTGCCAACATGTCTGGTAACAGCCGCCATTTCAGACGCGCCATGAACCACCGAGGTGTTGCAGTGCTTACAGGCGTTGGACGGCGGCCATTTTAAGTTGTTTGAAAAACGGTTTTAAACGTTGTTAAAATGTTAATTTTGGTGTCAGTTAGTTCCTTAACAGACATACTAACATATGTACTGCATTAATATCTCAACTGGGTATCTATCTTGACAGAATATAGTTTAAAAACCGCGGCGGTCAAAATGACAAGAAACGTGTTAAGAACCTCGCCCCACCTCGTCTAGGTCGTCCGTCAGGACGCCCCACGTGTTAGAAACGGGTTATGTATTTTACGCAACAAACTATATCGATATAAACGGTACCGTCTCATCCTATATCTTGTCTGAAAATATATCGAAACTATCAACACGGGGATCGTTGGTTCGAATGCCCGTGTTACCTCCGGCTTGGCCGGGCGCCCCTACAGACCCCCAATTGGGTGTGTCTGCGGGTGGGGAGTCAGATGTGGGTATGTGTCCTGGTAGCTGCACTAGCGCCTCCTCTGGTTGGTCGGTGCGCCTGTTGGGGGGTGGGGTAACGTGATCCTCACATGCGCTAAGTCCCCCTGGTGAAACTCCTCATTCTCAGGTGAAAAGAAGCGGCTGGCGACTCCACATGTATCGGAGGAGACGTGGTAGTTTGCAGCCCTCCCCGGATCGGCAGAGGGGGTGGAGCGGTGACCAGGAAGGCTCGGAAGAGTGGGGTAATTGTCCGGATACAGTTTGGGAGAAAAAGTAGGGGGGGTGTTCAGCAATCACCTGTCAATACCAGCTGCCCTGAGGATTCAGTGTTACCATAAGCATCAACTGGCAATCCCCACTACTAGCTCCTCTGGACTAGAAATTAAAACTGCTCCATAAATTTGTTGGACTGGAATTTGACTTTTTTTCTTGCCTTTTGTTAAGGTATGGACGGTGATAAAGAGTTGCTCCCTCCACGATAGCATCAGTTTCATGGACTTGAGCATGGAGCCTGGGTTCCTCAGCAGGACATCCATCAGGTATCCTCTGAGCTGATCACTGATATGTTTTATTTTTATCCAAAAATTAGAACGAAATGCTTCAACTGCTGAGTTTTGCTTGTTCTCATGCAGAAGGACCTTGCAGTTTCTCCTCCATGAGGTCTCATCTACTCAAGTATTGATGAGGACCACTTCAAGTCCATTGGATAACCTAGAAATCACACGGGTCATCTTTCCATGTACATTTCCCTCATGGTATTAAGTGATATGCCTGATTTCTAAATCATCGTGATATCACGATTTACTCACCAATATTGTCCCGGTTATCTCGTTTTTCTCCCCAGGAGGAGCTGAAGGGCGTTGCTGTGGAGAGGGACGTCATAGATTTTGGTTGTGTAGTATAGGGAGCAGCAGCAAATACTTTGTTACAAAAAGTGGACAGACTACAGTATAGAGCACTAGAATATGTATAGGAGCTATTAAGTCAACCCCCAGTAATACAGTACTAACAGAAGCAGGAGAGACACCACTGGAGTTAAGAAGGAAGAAACTCGCACTTGCATATTGGGTCATATTAAAAGGAATTGGGGAAGAAAAATATACAAGGAAGACATTACAGGCTTGTTGTGTATATTCCATTTTGCAGAGGTATGGGTTTGGGTGGGCAAGAGACGAAAGAGAGAGGACATATGGAATGGTGGCCTTAGAGTTCACCAGGTCCACCCCATTTAGCAGCGTACCCCCTGGGTTGTCCCCAAAACTAAAGCTAGCTGTGCGTATCCTGGAAAAGAAAAGAGAATGGCAAATGAATGAAGGGGGCGTTAAAACAAGTGTGTACCTGAGAAACAGTACAGTTATCTCAAAATCTACACAGATGGTTCCAATAGCAAACAGGAATAAGTGTGAATTGGTGTGTACGTCCCTGAGTTTAAGATATATATTTCCAAAAGAATATCTGACCAGTTATCAGTATATACAACAGAAAGAGTGGCAGTCATTATTGGGTTACAGTGGGTTGAAGAAGTCAGACCTGGTAGGGTGGTGATATGCACAGTTTCAATAGCAGTCATAGCAGTATACAGTCCACAAAAACTGTCAGGGAAGATTTAGTGATTGACATTTACTATAATTTGCCAAGACTACACAGAGGTTGTATAGATGCATAATTCTGTTGGGTACCAGCACATGAGGGATTGAAAGGGAATACGTGAGCAGATAAACTAGCAAAAAGGGCATTGCAAAAGGAAATAACAGTATCAGTTCTACTTGGAAAAGGAGACAGACAAGCAGCATTAAGAGGAAAGAAATGGAGATATGGCAGAAAAGTTGGGAGGAACAGAAGGGAGGGAATCATAGTAACAAGACTAATTGGATCACACAGGATTAAATGGCACTTAGTTTATAATGGGGAAAGGGACGGTGGTAAGTATGAGAACTATGGAGTTAAAGAAAACACTGAACATGTAATATTGCGTTATAACATGTATGAAGTGGAAAGAGAAAGGTTACAGTCGGAGAGGCGGGACGGGAGTGGAATCTGATGAGGATACTGGGAACAGAAGGAGAGGAAGAGGGGAGTAAAATCACCAGGAAGGCACTCTTTACTTGCTTAAGTGACACACGTTTGATGGGTGTAATTTAAGAACTGGGGTGAAATGACATGATTTTACACACTCTTGTACAGTAGGTGGCGGTATGCACCTTAAACGTGTTTGCGATCAGCTATTATACCGAGAGAAGAAGAAGAAGCAGAAGCAGACGACGTATCACTTCAGATCAACTGTTGGTGTTCACAGGTGTGTTAAATGTGTATATGTGCTCTGGGAAGTATCGGTTTTTATGGTATGTCCGTGTATTGTGGAGTAATGAAGTTAATTACATGACGACGGATAAGCTAACGATGCTAACTACGTGTAATGCTAACGGCGACGAATTAGCTAACGATGCTAATGTCATGTAATGCTAACCGATTTGTAGTGTGGAGGGAAAACGGAGCGGCCACTGTGGTACATCGACCTTTTACGTTATATTTTTTTTGCGTTATTTTCAGACAAGATATAGGATGAGACGGTACCGTTTATATCGATATAGTTTGTTGTGTAAAATACATAACCCGTTTCTAACACGTGGGGCGTCCTGACGGACGACCTAGACGCGGTGGGGCGAGGTTCTTAACTCGTTTCTTGTCATTTTGACCGCCGCGGTTTTTAAACTATATTCTGTCAAGATAGATACCCAGTTGAGATATTAATGCAGAACATATGTTATTATGTCTGTTAAGGAACTAACGGACACCCAAATTAACATTTTAACAACGTTTAAAACCGTTTTTCAAACAATTTAAAATGTCCGCCGTCCAACGCCTGTAAGCGCTGCAACACCTCAGTGGTTCATGGCGCGTCTGAAATGGCGGCTGTTACCAGACATGTTGGCAATAATCACAAATCAAGTTTAGACCATTTCTCTGTACTGGGGAACGCTAGTGTGTTTCTAGGACAGAGCAGCGAACCCCCCCCCCCAAAAAAAGAAAAAAAGTTTATTTACAATAAACAGGTATACAATTACCATACAGAGGGGAAAAAAACAAAACAAATGTGTACAGACAAGGGGAGTTCAGTGTCGACTCGTTTTAAGTCCTGTCAGAGTTCATATAAAATATACTTGATTTAAAATATCACAAGTCTTTATACACACCTTGATTTTCAGTGAAGGTGCCATACTACTGGAGTTCAACAACAGGTGGATGAAAGCAGGGTTTGGAGCCAGACCATTTAGATTTGTGGATGTGGAATTTACCAAGAATAACCGAAAACTGAATTATATAAGTAATATTGTTTACCGTCCCATAAAACACAAAATATAACATCACATCAAATACATTAATCTGTCCCTTAGTACCCACTTTACCATTTACAAAGTCTTGCATGTCAATCTCGGTAATAGGCTAAATGTTCAGTTGCAAGTCAAAGCCACATGTGAGATGTCACGAGAACTTGTATTAAAACAGATTAAACGGATCAAAATAAAAAGTAAAGACGGTGTTTCCTTCCCTGTTTTAAAATATACTGCTGCTACACAATATATCAACATGCAAATGAAACTTCGCAAAGGACATGACGCGACCAACACACGTCATAGTGACATGACGCGCACGATCACGTGCAAGTTACGAGCGGTCATTTTGACCACCCGTGGTCGTTTTAGGTAGATCCTATAGCTTTATTTATTTGTTGCAATTGATCTAAAACTCAAATACCAATATATGCAGTTTTAGTAGAATTCAGGGAGCGGCTGGTCTGTATCTTTTTTTCCACAAAGTTTTTAAACTGAATGCGGTTTGCATTCTGAGAGATGGGCCTATTTTTTTATTTAACAGAGTCCATTTTAGATCATTTTTGATTTGCTTGTTGCTGTATTGTGCAGCTGTATATTTTAAAACAGGGAAGGAAACCCTGTCTTTGCATTTTATTATTATTATTTATTGTAAGGGCTGCTATAGCTATCCTGATAAACTAAATAAAAGAGAAGAGCCTTGAGGCTGACACATGTTCCACTTGTCTGTTTGGTCCAAGAATTATTCTTCCTTCACGTTTTAAGTATTTATTTAAACTTGCTTGAAGACATACAGTGAAATACTGAACTGCATCCAAGAAATAACAACTTTTAACCTGACCTAATACACGTATACACAAGGCACGAATACACGTAGGCTATGCATGGTCAGAAAAACCGTGTGGCTCCACTCTTCCATTCTAGGCAACGCCCCCTTCCGATTACTTCCTCTTCCGGAGCGCGTTAACCCAGGAACACCCTTCTCCAGTTCTTAAAGTGACATGCACCTATCTAAGACTACACAGCAAACTTAATACATACATAAAAAAGCAGTTACCTAAAGTCTACGATGTGTAAAAAGTAAATATTTAAACTAATTATTCAAATTACTAACTAAACCATTAAATATTAAACATTAGGAGACATTTGGCTCCTACATTACCGGCCCCTACTTGTTCTGATAATTCTAAAGCCTAGAACAATTACCATATCCATAACAAATTCATATCAAATTACATCAATACGTACAATGAACAGGCATTTGTATTATCAAACATCTGATGTTACAAAATATGAAAAGGAAGTGCTTGGTAAGCACACTGACCAATATTTTGCCAGTCAGCTTGACAGGTCCGTTTTCTGAAAGAAAAAAGAAACAGAGAGAGAGAGCCAGAGGTTACCAGCACATGGCTCATCGTGCGAGCTGTCTTTACCACCTGCTCATTTAGATTCCATGAGGAGACAGATCTTTGTGATGGGTCTGTCCAAGATGTTGGTCTCTGTCTTGATGCGAGCTCTGCGAACAAGCCCCGTCTTGTCTGGAATTGCTTCAGTGACTTTTCCCATAATCCATGAATTTCTTGGAGCACAGTCATCCGTCAGAAGAACCACATCGCCTTATGCAAAGTTTCTTGATGCTGTGGACCATCGTTGCCGCTTCTGGAGTGGAGTTAGGTACTCTTTTATCCATCTCTTCCAAAACAAATCTGACACATATTGTACCTGCCTCCATCTACGCCGTGAGTAGAGATCATCCTTGTCAAATAATCCTGTTGGTAATGATGGTTTCACCTTCAGCAGCAGGAGCTGATTGGGCGTCAGTGCCTCCAAGTCATTTGGGTCACTAGATGCCTTTGTGATAGGTCGGCTGTTGATGATCGACTCAACCTCACATACGACTGTGTGAAGGCTTTCTTCATCAAGGACTTGTTCTCTCACAGTGGAATTCAGCACCTTTCCAACTGATCTTTATTAACCACTCCCGCACTCCGCCATGATGAGAAGCTGTGGGAGGGTTAAATGTCCATTTAATCCCATATTGATGAAACAAATGCTGAAAATTTGGAGGCGTTCCAGTCAGCAATGGCTGTCTTCAGCTCACGATTGTCCCCAACAAAGTTTGTCTCATTATCTGAACGAATCTCTTTCACTTGTCCCCTCCTTGCTATAAAGCGCTGGACTGCGTTTATGCACGAGTCTGTGTCCAATGATGAGGCAAGCTCAATCTAAACTGCACGAACAGCTAAACAAGTGAATATAACACCAAATCTCTTTGTGAGGCTTCTTCCACGTTTCACCTCAAATGGTCCGAAATAGTCCATCCCAGCTCTGGTGAAGGGTGGATCATCTGGTATCAACCGATCTCGCGGAAGATCATCCATTAGTTGTTTCCCAACTGTTCCATGTAAGCGACGGCATGTAACAGGAGTTTGAGATAACCTTTGGAATGGCTGTGTTGGCACTAGGGATCCAAAATCTCTGCCGCAGTTCGGAGAGCATATGATTGCGGCCTCCATGACCAGTTTCCTCATGGAGCTGTCGTAGAACTTCAACAATGGGAAAGTCTCTAGACAGAATGACAGGCTGCTTACAACTTTCTGGCATAGCCACTCGACAGCCTTCCACCAACTCGCAACAGACCATTTTGAAACACAGGGTTCAACTTTTCTTTTTTTTTTTACATTTATTTCTGATTTTTCCCTTTTTCTCCCAATTTAGTGGCCAATCGATCCCTATTTTAATTCAAACATCCCCCCTCGTACTGCATGCGTTCGCCAACTGCATCTCTCCGGCTGGCAGTCTCAAAGGAGACGCCTCCCCACTTTCGTGACAATGCGAATCCAGGCCGAACCACTGCTTTTTCCGACACACAGAGATGCATTCATGTGACGAACACAAGCCGACTCCGCCCCCCTCCCGAAGACAGCGTTGCCAATTATTGGTGCTTCGTTGAGTCCGGCCATAGTCGGATCTGACGAGACCGGGGTATGAACCCCGGTCCCCAGTGGGCAACTGTATCGACACAAAGCCGATGCTCAGACTGCTACACCACTGTTGACCCTTAGGGTTAAGCTTTTACAAGTGGCTACTGCGCTTCACATTTTGTCCCTTGAAAAGAGCTAAAATCTCATCAGAGAACTTCTCTTTCTGACAGAATTTGATCACGTCCTGTCCTGACACATGGATATGGCTGTTTTTAATCTGTAGCAACAGATTTCAGGCAGTCATCCATGTAGAAATTTTTCAACACTGTCTCTACGACTTCAGCTTTGAACTACCTACTCTGGTCTTCAGCACACTTTCTTAGAGCAAAACTGGCACAGGTAGGTGAAGACGTAGCCCAAAACAACAGTACAGTCACTTTGTGCTCAGTCAAGGCTTGGTTATAGTCATCACCGATCCACCAAAGGAAACTGAGTAAATCAAAGTCGTCATCAGGCTCTCTAACCTGGTGGAACGTTGCTTCCACATCTGCCATGATTGCAACGGAGTCTGAATCGGATTACAACGCCAGTTAGACTACTGGTCATGTCTGGTCCTTGAAGAAGCTGCTCATTTAAGGATGTGCCCTGATAGGGTGTAGCGCAGTCGAACACAAGTCTCAGTTTCTGTTTCACTGGGTGGTATACTGCATGGTGCGGTATATACCACACTTTCCCTTCCGTGTCAATTCTTCATTGGACAACTGCACTGCATAGGCCTTTTGAGTAAGCTGTTCCATGAAATCTGTTTATTCCTGTTGAAAGCAGGCATTCCTGATGAACTTCCACTGTAAGTTGTGTGCTCGCTGTTCAGCTATCTTGCGATTAGTTCTTTGCGCCCCAGACACTCCCACTTTTATTGGCGGTGAATTGGTATTGTTTTAATGTTTTTTGATCTAATGTGATTGGACATTCTCATGACCGTCAATCATCTTCACACCCACCACGACGCCTCGTCTTGACTGTAAATCATCCACCATCTACGAACCCTGATAAACTCTATAGGCTACACTGTCCTTCTTAATAACTCTGTGGACATTAAAGCAGCTGTCAGGTGTGCTGCACCAAGGTAAATTGCTGCCCCCCCCCCAAAAAAAAATAAAAAAATAGCACCAGCCATCGCTGGTTGAAATGCGCTGAGTGATACTGGGGTTTGTGTGACTGTTAAGTGGAAAGTAGTCATTTGGGACCAAGGTAAGGTTTAAGAAGACCAGAGGAGAAAATGTGCAGCTACTAGTTTATTATATATTTTTTTAAATTTTCATTGTGTTTTGCTCAGTGGCGTGTGGTGTTGTCACAAACTGTAGTTGAAATAGAAAACATTTAAGATTTTTTGACACAGGATACAGGTGCTCAGAAATGGACAAAGAGGATCAACAAGTGGGCAAAAGCAGGCAGAGCGGCCACGAAAGGGAAAGGTGTGTTAGCTGCTGATGAGCACTGACTAATTTCATGGACTATCGATGGTGTTTAGAAAATGAGTTGATATTTCATCTGTGTGGACTGTATGGGAAAACGTGATACTTATGACTTGATCCTGGCACAGAGGGCGACTTCAGATAATGCCGTGCACAGTGTCTCAGCTCCTGTCCACTGCAGAGGTCAATGGTGCTTTCCGTATTGGCGACTTGGAGCTCAACCAGGTAGGAAGAAATGAACAAAAACCTTAAACCTAAACTGCACAATGGCTAAGATCAAGTTGTGTGAACTTGTGAGTGTGTGTGTGAGTGTGTGTGTGTGTGTATGTGTTAAAATAGATATCTGTAGTGGGCGTTGTCAGAAGATGTGTTCCTTCGGAGGTCAAAATCCAGTACTCTGTGGATGACATGACTGGTCCACCTATAGACGTGACACAGTGGGTGAATTCAGAGGCGAGTACTTTCTACAAAGATGTGTCGAGAAATACTGCAAACATCCTTGTTAAACATGTTTTTTTTGTTCCTACCAGGCTCCAGGTGTGCCGTGCAGTTCAGATGTCCTTGGACAATATGTGAAGGTTATAGGAAGTCTCAGGAACATTCAGGTAGATGAAGGTAGATTTTAGGTATTAAGTAAATATGAGTACGTCAGTAGTTTTTTTGTTTATTCAAATGATTATCATATGGCCTTGTTCCCGTATTCTACATTGTGCAACAAGTAGAATCTGTCGTACTTTGTTTTTTTAATAACATGGAGTAATTTTCCCTGAGAATTAGGGACAGAGATCACTGCTGGCAGGGAACATCCGTCATGTTGAGGATCTCAATGAAATCACATCCCACATGTTGGAAGTTGTCCAAGCCCATATGCAGCATTCCAGAAATGCTCATGAAAGGGTATTGGAGCCTGCTTTCATCTAAAAAGAAATCCTTTGAACTTTTACTTATGTGAAATCACTGACAAATCACTGACAAATGCTTGATGTTTTTTTTTGTATTATTATTAGGTGGGTGACATGCATACCAACAGGATGGATATACCTGGAACAGTCAACAGTGACAGACATGTTGATGGTCTTTCTGAGGAGAAGGAAGCTTATGGTTTATCCACCATCCAGAGGCAGGTTAGTCCTGTGTTTCAGTTTGATAGGACACTTCTGCTTACATAATAGACACCACAAAGAGACTCAGCAATGGGGGGTCTGGGTGGCGTGGTGGTCTATTCCATTGCCTATCAACACGGGGATCGCTGGTTCCAATCCCCGTGTTACCTCCGGCTTGGTCGGGCGTCCCTACAGACCCAATTGACTGTGTCTGCGGGTGGGGAGCCAGATGTGGGTATGTGTCCTGGTTGCTGCAGTAGCGCCTCCTCTGCTTGGTCGGGGCACCTGTTCGGGCGGGAGGGGGATAGTGTGATCCTCCCATGCGATCCGTCCCCCTGGTGAAACTCCTCATTCTCAGGTGAAAAGAAGCGGCTGGCGACTCCACATGTATCGGAGGAGACGTGGTAGTTTGCAGCCCTCCCCGGATCGGCAGAGAGGGTGGAGCGGTGACCAGGATGGCCCGGAAGAGTGGGGTAATTGTCCGGATACAGCTGGGGAGAAAAAGGGGGGGGGATGCTCAGCAATCATGTCAATACCAGCTGCCCTGAGGATTCAATGTTACCATAAGCATCAACTGGCAATCCCCACCACTAGCTCCTGTGGACTAGAAATGAAAACTGCTCCATAAATGTGTTGGACTGGAATTTGACTTTTTTTCTTGCCTTTTGTAAGGTACGGATGGTGATAAAGACTTGCTCCCTCCATGATGGCATCAGTTTCATGGACTTGAGCATGGACCTTGGGTTCCTCAGCAGTACATCCATCAGGTATCCTCTGAGCTGACCACTGATATTTTTGATTTTTATCCAAAAGTTAGAACAAAATGCTTCAACTGCTGAGTTTTGCCTGTTCTCATGCAGAAGGACCTTGCAGTTTCTCCTCCATGAAGGTTTCATCTATTCAACTATTGATGAGGACCACTTCAAGTCCATTTGATAACCTAGAAATAACACGGGTAATGTTTCCATGTACCTTTCCCTCATGGTATTAAGTGATATGCCTGATTTCTAAATTATCGTGATATCACAATTTACTCCCCAGTATTGTCCCGGTTATCTCCTTTTTCTCCCCAGGAGGAGCTGGAGGGCGTTGCTGGGGAGAGGGACGTCTGGAGTGCCCTACTTAGCTTGCTGCCACCGTGACCCGATCCTGGAGAAGCGGCTGATGATGAATGAATGAATGAATATCTCGTTTTTGTTTCACAGATGATGATCTGACATGTTTTATTAATTTCTACAAAGATTATAATCCCATGCCTTTACAAACGTATTGTTTGTAGTTCCTTTTTAAAATATTGTATTATACTGATTTCCAGGAATCCTTACGGTAGTCTTTCGAACATTGTTGGTAGTAGTTTTGCACAACTCCTGTTTTTTTCCGGACATAAGTTTTTGTTCTATTCCACGAAATAGGAACGGAGTTAAATATATGTGTGGTGAACTGAATCACTAACGAGACTGCACGTGAAGAGTGCGTGCAAAGTGTGGGTCAGAGTCTGTGCCTGTCGCGAGCAGGGGCTGATTTGCATCAGAGCTCTTGAACTGACCGGGATTCACACTTGCGTTGTCGTGGAACTCTCTTCTGTAATTCATTGGGTCGCTCCCACGACACATCAAGCGCACCACCGTACGTAGGCCTACCAGTATCTCGGGTTTAAGTTATAGTAAAGAGCTCCAGTTTATTTTATTTGACTGGGTGCACTCATTTTTGGGAATTACTGGTTGATGTTTTAAGATAATATCAATAATATTCAAGGGGTCAGTGTTTAAAGCGTTTCAAAGTTAAGAGAGTTAACATGTTTTTTTTCTTCTTTTCATTGGAAGTGATTTGAGTTGACTATAGACCAATTCAGTGTCTTGTATAGGTAAAACACCTCTCTAATTACAACAGTCATGGGATTATAATTTTACTGTATTACATTACATCTTGTAAATCACTATACATGTTATTTTTGAGTAACCCAATTCTTTTGTGTTTGAGTTCTATGAGTCAGGTGGTTTCTCTAAAACACCTTGTGGGGGTTTTAGAAGATATATTCCTGTCACACTTTTATATCCTGGGAGGCAGTTAGACACATAGTAGTGTTCCTAGTCACTCCAGGTGGAGGCACCGCGCTAAGCATCACTGAGGGTAACACTCTGTCCTCTCAGATTAGAAGGGGCATTGGAAGGGGGTTACATTTTGGAAATATGTACGATGATGTTTGAGCAAAATAAATCATCCATTCAAGAGGACAGTTATGTTGAGGACCTACCTGTGAAGGAGGCTGCCCTTTCACCTGTCCCAAGTGGGCACAGCAGGACCAGTGAGTAGGGGCCTCAGCAGAACAGAAGACCTAAGGTCTTCACATGTGATCGACTTGGCTCACCAGCTTGCTGGAGTTTGAGGACACCGCCACATCATACAATCTTTAAGGTGCCATGGACACAGACTGTGCAGCCAGACTACTACCAGCAACCCTGTGGACATGGACGGCAGGAACATTGTTATCACACTCGAGTCACCACACATCGCTGGACTGTGTTAAGTGTATGTAGCTAAATGGAGGCTGTAGGTAACACAGACCAAAAGAGAATGTGAAGGACTCTGGGTATTGACCCATATGAAAGAATGTACCAGAAGAGTTCCAGTCTGTAACCAAACTGTGAAAGTGACTGAAAAGAACTGAATGTATCAAAGGAGTTCCAGTCTGTGATCCAGTGTTTTGTACATGGTTGGTTTTATTCGAGTACTTCAGGTTAAAGGTAATGATGTTGAGGAGAACATTAATGTTGAGGGGTAGTATGTGACCGATGGAATAATGTTCATTACCAGCATTTCATGTTATATTTTATCTTATGTTTAAAATGTTTGTCGTCAGCTGCAGTAGTTTGAGAACAGTAATTCCTGTTTCCATATGTTTTGTGTTGATAATGTCACCCCAGTCCGACTCGAGTCCTGATTTTCTGGACTCGTGACTTGACTTGGACTTGAGCACTGATGACTCGGACTCGAACTCTGAGGACTCGAGACTCGACTCGGACTCGAGGTTTAGTGACTCGACTACAACACTGTCACCCTAACACCAGCAGCACTGAGTAGTTGTAGTTACCAGACAGTTCCAGCAGGGGCAACGTAGCGCTGTTGTGCTCAGTGCCGTCTTGTGGTCAGCTCCGTGTGGTCAGAGAGAGTCTGGCCAACTGGCTACACGGGCGCCACATTGCCTACCAACTGGTAGACGGCGCCATGCGGGCTCTTCAAAATCGCGCTGACTTCATGATCTGTCAAGCTGCTGTTTCAAAGAAATAAGGGAAAACAGAGACGGGTTGCCGGAGAGGTTCCCAGGCGCGGTGGGCGTGGCTATGGTGAGGTAGGCGTGGCAAACGCAGCGGCGAGCATGATGGGAAGGACGCCGGTACATTTCGAGTGTTGTGAGTGAAGTTGGAGTCAGCGGGAGTGAACTGGACGGTACTGGTGGTAACTAGATATACCTAGAACATGCGATGATCCAGGGGGCGCACCGGACCGACCGTGAATCTTTGTTTTTCGTCAAATGACGTAACAATGGAGGACACATTGGCCTAGAGCAGTGACACTCAACCCGCGGCTCCCTTAAGACTAATTGTGGTTCTTTTAAGTCCTACTTAAAAAAAAATCTTTAAAAATTACAAAACATTGTCAGCAGAATTCATCAACGTTTCATTCTCATTCATTCGCAAGACACATCAATCTATGACACCCCTCAACCCCATGAACAACCAATTAGCCCGTGTCAAACACCTGGAAACAAAATGCAAAAAAGTCATAAATGTATTACGAGCTGTGGCTGGCTGCTATTGGGGGGGGGGGGCATAACTGGGGGGCATAACTGCCCTGTAAATGTCATTACTTGACATTTATAGGTATGAGGTCAACAATAGATTTTGGTTGTGTAGTATAGGGAGCAGCAGCGAAGACTTCGTTACAAAAAGTGGACAGACTACAGTATAGAGCACTAGAATATGTATAGGAGCTATTAAGTCAACCCCCAGTAATGCAGTACTAACAGAAGCAGGAGAGACACCACTGGAGTTAAGAAGAAAGAAACTCGCACTTGCATATTGGGTCAGATTAAAAGCAAGTGTGGAAGAAAACCATACAAAGAAGACATTACAGGCTTGTTGAGAATATTCCAAGTTCCAGAAGTATGGGTTTGGGTGGGCAAGAGACGAAAGAGAGAGGACATATGGAATGGTGGCCTTAGAGTTCACCAGGTCCACCCCATTTAGCAGCGTACCCCCTGGGCTGTCCCCAGAAGTAAAGCTAGACATGCGTATCCTGGAAAAGAAAAGAGAATGGCAAATGAATGAAGGGGGCGTTAAAACAAGTGTGTACCTGAGAGACAGTACAGTTATCTCAAAATCTACACAGATGGTTCCAATAGCAAACAGGAATATGTGTGAATTGGTGTGTATGTCCCTGAGTTTAAGATATATATTTCCAAAATAATATCTGACCAGTTATCAGTATATACAGCAAAAAGAGTGGCAGTCATTATTGGGTTACAGTGGGTTGAAGAGGTCAGACCTGGTAGGGTGGTGATATGCACAGATTCAGTAGCAGTCTTGGAAAGTATACAGTCAACAAAAACTGTCAGAAAAGATTTAGTCATTGAAATGTACTATAATTTACCAAGACTACACAGAGGTTGTATAGATGCATAATTCTGTTGGGTACCAGCACATGAGGGACTGAAAGGGAATAAGTGAGCAGATAAACTAGCAAAAAGGGAAATAGCAAAAGGAAATAACAGTATCAGTTCCACTTGGAAAAGGAGACAGACAAGCAGCATTAAGAGGAAAGAAATGGAGATATGGCAGAAATTTTGGGAGGAACAGAAGGGAGGGAATCATAGTAACAAGACTGATTGGATCAAAAAGGATTAAATGGCACTTTGTTTATAATGGGGAAAAGGGACGGTGGTAAGTGTGAGAACTGTGGAGTTAAAGAAAACACTGAACATGTAATATTGCGTTATAACATGTATGAAGTGGAAAGAGAAAGGTTACAGTCCGAGAGGCGGGACAGGAGTGGAATCTGATGAGGATACTGGGAACAGAAGGAGAGGAAGAGGGGAGTAAAATCACCAGGAAGGCACTCTTTACTTTCTTAAGTGACACAAGGTTGATGGGTGTAATTTAAGAATTAGGGTGAAATGACATGTTGTTACACACTCTTGTACAGTAGGTGGCGGTAAGCACGTGGAAGTTGTGTGCGATCCGCCATTATATCGAGAGAAGAAGGAAGAAGACGATGCAGAAGAAGCAGAAGACTTGTCACTTCAGATCAACTGTTGGTGTTCGCAGGTGTGTTAAATGTGTATATGTGCTCTGGGAAGTATCAGTATCATGGTATGTCCGTGTATTGTGGAGTAATGAAGTTAATTACATGAAGACGGATAAGCTAACGATGCTAACTTCGTGTAATGCTAACGACGACCGATATGCTAACCATGCTAACGTCATGTAATGCTAACCGATTTGAGTAGTGTGGAGGGAAAACCTTAAAATCTTACACAGTGGTTTGTAGACTATTCTAGAGCTAGGTGGTACATCGGCTTTTTACGTTATATCATGTTTCACTAACTAATAAGAGTGGGAGTGTCTGGGGCGACACAGAACTGCGCCCCATGGAAAATCTGAAGAAACCAATCAGACAGCAGCCTCAGGTCACCTGCTCACCACAAGTTTGAGGGCTTCCATAAGGTGTCGTTTGGCCGGCGCCCCTCAACCAGGAAGTATATGTATTCAGACAGAACTCAACCAAATACCATTTGGAGCCAATATTTTATTATTTCATAATTATTTGAACTATACAACTAAATTATATTTAACATAATTTTCATTACAGTCATTTAGCCGACGCTTTTATCCAAAGCGAATTACAATAAGTGCATCATTTAATGTAGGAAATCAGGAGAACTACTCGTCATCAGAGGTCATAAGTGCATCTTCTCTCTAAACAAGCATCTAAGAGCAAAACCAGTGCTAAAGTAAAAGCGCAATAATTTTTTTTTAAGATGAGTGAATAAAATAAGTGCTACGAACAAGTAACAGGGTAGTAGTTCTTGAAGTGGTGAGTTTTCAACCTGCACTGAAAGATGGGCAGCGACTCCGTGGGGAGTTCATCTCACCACTGTGGGGCCAGGACAGGAAAGAGCCATTACCGGGTCGATGGGCAGCAGGGGCCCCTGACCGACGGGGCAACATGGTGTCCCAAGGCCGCAGAGCGAAAGGGTCGGGCGGGGGTGTAGGGCTTGACCCTGGCCTGGAGAGAGGAAGGAGCTGTTCCTTTCACTGCCCTGTAGGCTAGCACCAGAGTCTTAAACTGGATGCGAGCAGCTACATCTCTTGGTGTTTGAAGGGGGCGGCGCCCCAGCGCCTTGTATTAGCGACCTACCACTGGTTTAAACTAAATCTATGGATTTATTTATTTCCACTTTTCCCCTTTTTCTAGTTCTATAAAACCATCAAAAGCCAGTGCAAATTCATCCCACGACCACAAGCGCAGGAAGTCTGACCAAGCTGTCAGTGTAAAAGTCCTGAAAAGGGAGTATTTACCTTACAGATACATGGACACAAACTTTCTGTACAACTTTGTTTTGTTTTTTTCCTCTGCATGGTAATTGTTTACCTGTTTATTGTAAATAAACTTTTTTTTATTTTTTTGGGGGGGGGGGGGTTCACTGCTCTGTCCTAGAAACACACTAGCGTTCCCCAGTACAGAGAAATGGTCTAAACTTGATTTGTGATTATTGCCAACATGTCTGGTAACAGCCGCCATTTCAGACGCGCCATGAACCACCGAGGTGTTGCAGTGCTTACAGGCGTTGGACGGCGGCCATTTTAAGTTGTTTGAAAAACGGTTTTAAACGTTGTTAAAATGTTAATTTTGGTGTCAGTTAGTTCCTTAACAGACATACTAACATATGTACTGCATTAATATCTCAACTGGGTATCTATCTTGACAGAATATAGTTTAAAAACCGCGGCGGTCAAAATGACAAGAAACGTGTTAAGAACCTCGCCCCACCTCGTCTAGGTCGTCCGTCAGGACGCCCCACGTGTTAGAAACGGGTTATGTATTTTACGCAACAAACTATATCGATATAAACGGTACCGTCTCATCCTATATCTTGTCTGAAAATATATCGAAACTATCAACACGGGGATCGCTGGTTCGAATGCCCGTGTTACCTCCGGCTTGGCCGGGCGCCCCTACAGACCCAATTGGGTGTGTCTGCGGGTGGGGAGTCAGATGTGGGTATGTGTCCTGGTAGCTGCACTAGCGCCTCCTCTGGTTGGTCGGTGCGCCTGTTGGGGGGGGGGTAACGTGATCCTCACATGCGCTAAGTACCCCTGGTGAAACTCCTCATTCTCAGGTGAAAAGAAGCGGCTGGCGACTCCACATGTATCGGAGGAGACGTGGTAGTTTGCAGCCCTCCCCGGATCGGCAGAGGGGGTGGAGCGGTGACCAGGAAGGCTCGGAAGAGTGGGGTAATTGTCCGGATACAGTTTGGGAGAAAAAGTAGGGGGGGTGTTCAGCAATCACCTGTCAATACCAGCTGCCCTGAGGATTCAGTGTTACCATAAGCATCAACTGGCAATCCCCACCACTTGCTCCTCTGGACTAGAAATTAAAACTGCTCCATAAATGTGTTGGACTGGAATTTGACTTTTTTTCTTGCCTTTTGTAAGGTATGGACGGTGATAAAGAGTTGCTCCCTCCACGATAGCATCAGTTTCATGGACTTGAGCATGGAGCCTGGGTTCCTCAGCAGGACATCCATCAGGTATCCTCTGAGCTGATCACTGATATGTTTTATTTTTATCCAAAAATTAGAACGAAATGCTTCAACTGCTGAGTTTTGCTTGTTCTCATGCAGAAGGACCTTGCAGTTTCTCCTCCATGAGGTCTCATCTACTCAAGTATTGATGAGGACCACTTCAAGTCCATTGGATAACCTAGAAATCACACGGGTCATCTTTCCATGTACATTTCCCTCATGGTATTAAGTGATATGCCTGATTTCTAAATCATCGTGATATCACGATTTACTCACCAATATTGTCCCGGTTATCTCGTTTTTCTCCCCAGGAGGAGCTGAAGGGCGTTGCTGTGGAGAGGGACGTCATAGATTTTGGTTGTGTAGTATAGGGAGCAGCAGCAAATACTTTGTTACAAAAAGTGGACAGACTACAGTATAGAGCACTAGAATATGTATAGGAGCTATTAAGTCAACCCCCAGTAATACAGTACTAACAGAAGCAGGAGAGACACCACTGGAGTTAAGAAGAAAGAAACTCGCACTTGCATATTGGGTCATATTAAAAGGAATTGGGGAAGAAAAATATACAAGGAAGACATTACAGGCTTGTTGTGTATATTCCATTTTGCAGAGGTATGGGTTTGGGTGGGCAAGAGACGAAAGAGAGAGGACATATGGAATGGTGGCCTTAGAGTTCACCAGGTCCACCCCATTTAGCAGCGTACCCCCTGGGTTGTCCCCAAAACTAAAGCTAGCTGTGCGTATCCTGGAAAAGAAAAGAGAATGGCAAATGAATGAAGGGGGCGTTAAAACAAGTGTGTACCTGAGAAACAGTACAGTTATCTCAAAATCTACACAGATGGTTCCAATAGCAAACAGGAATAAGTGTGAATTGGTGTGTATGTCCCTGAGTTGAAGATATATATTTCCAAAATAATATCTGACCAGTTATCAGTATATACAGCAGAAAGAGTGGCAGTCATTATTGGGTTACAGTGGGTTGAAGAAGTCAGACCTGGTAGGGTGGTGATATGCACAGTTTCAATAGCAGTCATAGCAGTATACAGTCCACAAAAACTGTCAGGGAAGATTTAGTGATTGACATTTACTATAATTTGCCAAGACTACACAGAGGTTGTATAGATGCATAATTCTGTTGGGTATCAGCACATGAGGGATTGAAAGGGAATACGTGAGCAGATAAACTAGCAAAAAGGGTATTGCAAAAGGAAATAACAGTATCAGTTCTACTTGGAAAAGGAGACAGACAAGCAGCATTAAGAGGAAAGAAATGGAGATATGGCAGAAAAGTCGGGAGGAACAGAAGGGAGGGAATCATAGTAACAAGACTAATTGGATCACACAGGATTAAATGGCACTTAGTTTATAATGGGGAAAGGGACGGTGGTAAGTATGAGAACTATGGAGTTAAAGAAAACGCTGAACATGTAATATTGCGTTATAACATGTATGAAGTGGAAAGAGAAAGGTTACAGTCCAAGAGGCGGGACGGGAGTGGAATCTGATGAGGATACTGGGAACAGAAGGAGAGGAAGAGGGGAGTAAAATCACCAGGAAGGCACTCTTTACTTGCTTAAGTGACACACGTTTGATGGGTGTAATTTAAGAACTGGGGTGAAATGGCATGATTTTACACACTCTTGTACAGTAGGTGGCGGTATGCACCTTAAACGTGTTTGCGATCAGCTATTATACCGAGAGAAGAAGAAGAAGCAGAAGCAGACGACGTATCACTTCAGATCAACTGTTGGTGTTCACAGGTGTGTTAAATGTGTATATGTGCTCTGGGAAGTATCGGTTTTTATGGTATGTCCGTGTATTGTGGAGTAATGAAGTTAATTACATGACGACGGATAAGCTAACGATGCTAACTTCGTGTAATGCTAACGGCGACGAATTAGCTAACGATGCTAATGTCATGTAATGCTAACCGATTTGTAGTGTGGAGGGAAAACGGAGCGGCCACTGTGGTACATCGACCTTTTACGTTATATTTTTTTTGCGTTATTTTCAGACAAGATATAGGATGAGACGGTACCGTTTATATCGATATAGTTTGTTGTGTAAAATACATAACCCGTTTCTAACACGTGGGGCGTCCTGACGGACGACCTAGACGCGGTGGGGCGAGGTTCTTAACACGTTTCTTGTCATTTTGACCGCCGCGGTTTTTAAACTATATTCTGTCAAGATAGATACCCAGTTGAGATATTAATGCAGAACATATGTTATTATGTCTGTTAAGGAACTAACGGACACCCAAATTAACATTTTAACAACGTTTAAAACCGTTTTTCAAACAACTTAAAATGGCCGCCGTCCAACGCCTGTAAGCACTGCAACACCTCGGTGGTTCATGGCGCGTCTGAAATGGCGGCTGTTACCAGACATGTTGGCAATAATCACAAATCAAGTTTAGACCATTTCTCTGTACTGGGGAACGCTAGTGTGTTTCTAGGACAGAACAACGAACGCCCCCCCCCAAAAAAAAAGAAAAAACGTTTATTTACAACAAACAGGTATACAATTACCATACAGAGGAAAAACAAAACAGATTTGTACAGACAAGGGGAGTTCAGTGTCGACTCGTTTTAAGTCCTGTCAGAGTTCATATAAAATGTACTTGATTTAAAATATCACAAGTCTTTATACACACCTTGATTTTCAGTGAAGGTGCCATACTGCTGGAGTTCAACAACAAGTGGATGAAAGCAGGGTTTGGAGTCAGACCATTTAGTTTTGTGGATGTGGAATTTACCAAGAATAACTGAAAGCTGAATTATATAAGTAATATTGTTTTCCGTCCCATAAAACACAAAATATAACATCACATCAAATACATTAATCTGTCCCTTAGTACCCACTTTACCATTTACAAAGTCTTGCCTGTCAATCTCGGTATATTCTAAGAAGTAGGCTAAATGTTCAGTTGCAAGTCAAAGCCACATGTGAGATGTCACAAGAACTTGTATTAAAACAGATTAAACGGATCAAAATAAAAAGTAAAGACGGTGTTTCCTTCCCTGTTTTAAAATATACTGCTGCTACACAATATATCAACATGCAAATGAAACTTCGCAAAGGACATGACGCGACCAACACACGTCATAGTGACATGACGCGCACGATCACGCGCAAGTTCCGAGCGGTCATTTTGACCACTCGTGGTCGTTTTAAGTAGATCCTATAGCATTATTTATTTATTTGTTGCAATTGATCTAAAACTCAAATACCAATATATGCAGTTTTAGTAGATTTCAGGGAGCGGCTGGTCTGTATCTTTTTTTCCACAAAGTTTTTAAACTGAATGCGGTTTGCATTCTGTGAGATGGGCCTATTTTTATTTAACAGAGTCCATTTTAGATTATTTTTCATTTGCATGTTGATGTATTGTGCAGCTGCATGTTTTAAAACAGGGAAGGAAACACTGTCTTTACATTTTATTATTATTATTTATTGTAATGGCTGCTATAGATATCCTGATAAACTAAATAAAAGAGAAGAGCCTCATGGCTGACACATGTTCCACTTGTCTGTTTGGTCCAAGAATGATTCTTCCTTCGCGTTTTAAGTATCTATTTAAACTTGCTTGAAGACATACAGTGAAATACTGAACTGCATCCAAGAAATAACAACTTTTAACCTGACCTAATACACGTATACACAAGGCATGAATACACGTAGGCTATGAACGGTCAGAAAAACCGTGTGGCTCCACTCTTCCATTCTAGGCAACGCCCCCTTCCGATTACTTCCTCTTCCGGAGCACGTTAACCCAGGAACACCCTTCTCCAGTTCTTAAAGTGACATGCACCTATCTAAGACTACACAGCAAACTTAATACATACACAAAAAAGCAGTTACCTAAAGTATACGATGTGTAAAAAGTAAGTATTTAAACTAATTATTCTAATTACTAATTAAACCATTAAATATTAAACATTAGGAGACATTTGGCTCCTACATTACCGGCCCCTACTTGTTCTGATAATTCTAAAGCCTAGAACAATTACCACATCCATAACAAATCCATATCAAATTACATCAATACATACAATGAACAGGCATTTGTATTATCAAACATCTGATGTTACAAAATATGAAAAGGAAGTGCTTGGTAAGCACACTGACCAATATTTCGCCAGTCAGCTTGACAGGTCCGTTTTCTGAAAGAAAAAAGAAACAGAGAGAGAGAGCCAGAGGTTTCCAGCACATGGCTCATCGTGGGAGCTCAGTCTCTACCACCTGCTCATTTAGATTCCATGAGGAGACAGATCTTTGTGATGGGTCTGTCTAAGATGTTGGTCTCTGTCTTGATGCGAACTCTGCGAACAAGCCCCGTCTTGTCTGGAATTGTTTCAGTGACTTTTCCCATAATCCACGAATTTCTTGGAGCACAGTCATCCGTCAGAAGAACCACATCACCTTCTCCAAAGTTTCTTGATGCTGTGGACCATTGTTGCCGCTCCTGGAGTGGAGGTAGGTACTCTTTAATCCATCTCTTCCAAAACAAATATGACACATATTGTACCTGCCTCCATCTATGCCGTGAGTAGAGATCATCCTTGTCGAATAATCCTGGTGGTAATGATGGTTTCACCTTCAGCAGCAGGAGCTGATTGGGCGTCAGTGCCTCCAAGTCATTTGGGTCACTAGATGCCTTTGTGATAGGTCGGCTGTTGATGATCGACTCAACCTCACATAAGACTGTGTGAAGGCTTTCTTCATCAAGGACTTGTTCTCTCACAGTGGAATTCAGCACCTTTCCAACTGATCTTATTAACCACTCCCGCACTCCGCCATGATGAGAAGCTGTGGGAGGGTTAAATGTCCATTTAATCCCACATTGATGAAACAAATGCTGAAATTTGGAGGCGTTCCAGTCAGCAATGGCTGTCTTCAGCTCACGATTGGCCCCAACAAAGTTTGTCTCATTATCTGAACGAATCTCTTTCACTTGTCCTCTCCTTGCTATAAAGCGCTGGCCTGCGTTTATGCACGAGTCTGTGTCCAATGATGAGGCAAGCTCAATGTAAACTACGCGAACAGCTAAACAAGTGAATATAACGCCAAATCTTTTTGTGAGGCTTCTTCCACGTTTCACCTCAAATGGTCCAAAATAGTCCATCCCAGCTCTGGTGAAGGGTGGATCATCTGGTATCAACCGATCTCGCGGAAGATCATCCATTAGTTGTTTCCCAACTGTTCCATGTAAGCGACGGCATGTAACAAGAGTCTGAGAGAACCTTTGGAATGGCTGTGTTGGCACTAGGGATCCAAAATCCCTACCGCAGTTCGGAGAGCATATGATTGCGGCCTCCATCTCCAGTTTCCTCATGGATCTGTCATAGAACTTCAACAATGGGAAAGTCTCCAGACAGAATGACAGGCTGCTTACAACTTTCTGGCATAGCCACTCGACAGCCTTCCACCAACTCGCAACAGACCATCTTGAAACACAGCGTTCAGCTTTTCTTTTTTTTGTTTACATTTATTTCTGATTTTTCCCTTTTTCTCCCAGTTTAGTGGCCAATCGATCCCTATTTTAATTCAAACATCCCCCCTCGTACTGCATGCGTTCGCCAACTGCATCTCTCCGGCTGGCAGTCTCAAAGGAGACGCCTCCCCACTTTCGTGACAAGGCGAATCCAGGCCGAACCACTGCTTTTTCCGACACACAGAGATGCATTCATGTGACGAACACAAGCCGACTCCGCCCCCCTCCCGAAGACAGCGTTGCCAATTATTGGTGCTTCGTTGAGTCCGGCCATAGTCGGATCTGACGAGACCGGGGTATGAACCCCGGTCCCCAGTGGGCAACTGTATCGACACAAAGCCGATGCTCACACTGCTACACCACTGTTGACCCTTAGGGTTAAGCTTTTACAAATGGCTACTGCGCTTCACATTTTGTCCCTTGAGAAGAGCTAAAATCTCATCAGAGAACTTCTCTTTCTGACAGAATTTGATCACGTCTTGTCCTGACACATGGGTATGGCTGTTTCATCTGTAGCAACAGATTTCAGGCAGTCATCCATGTAGAAATTTTTCAACACTGTCTCTACTACTTCAGCTTTGAACTACCCACTCTGGTCTTCAGCACACTTTCTTAGAGCAAAACTGGCACAGGTAGGTGAAGACGTAGCCCAAAACAACAGTACAGTCACTTTGTGCTCAGTCAAGGCTTGGTTATAGTCATCACCGATCCACCAAAGGAAACTGAGTAAATCAAAGTCGTCATCAGGCTCTCTAACCTGGTGGAACGTTGCTTCCACATCTGCCATGATTGCAACGGAGTCTGAATCGGATTACAACGCCAGTTAGACTACTGGTCATGTCTGGTCCTTGAAGAAGCTGCTCATTTAAGGATGTGCCCTGATAGGGTGTAGCGCAGTCGAACACAAGTCTCAGTTTCTGTTTCACTGGGTGGTATACTGCATGGTGCAGTATATACCACACTTTCCCTTCTGTGTCAATTCTTCATTGGACAGCTACACTGCATAGCCCTTTTGAGTAAGCTGTTCCATGAAATCTGTGTATTCCTGTTGAAAGCAGGCATTCCTGATGAACTTCCACTGTAAGTTGTGTGCTCGCTGTTCAGCTATCTTGCGATTAGTTCTTTGCGCCCCAGACACTCCCACTTTTATTGGCGGTGAATTGGTATTGTTTTAATGTTTTTTGATCTAATGTGATTGGACAATTCTCATGACCGTCAATCATCTTCACACCCACCACGACGCCTTGTCTTGACTGTCAATCATCCACCATCTACGAACCCTGATAAACTCTATAGGCTACACTGTCCTTCTTAATAACTCTGTGGACATTAAAGCAGCTGTCAGGTGTGCTGCACCAAGGTAAATTGCTGCCCCCCCCCAAAAAAAAATAAAAAATAGCACCAGCCACCGCTGGTTGAAATGCGCTGAGTGATACTGGGGTTTGTGTGACTGTTAAGTGAAAAGTAGTCATTTGGGACCAAGGTAAGGTTTAAGAAGACCAGAGGAGAAAATGTGCAGCTACTAGTTTATTATATATTTTTTAAAATCTTCATTGTGTTTTGCTCAGTGGCGTGTGGTGTTGTCACAAACTGTAGTTGAAATAGAAAACATTTAAGTTTTTTTGACACAGGATACAGGTGCTCAGAAATGGACAAAGAGGATCAACAAGTGGGCAAAAGCAGGCAGAGTGGCCACGAAAGGGAAAGGTGTGTTAGCTGCTGATGAGCACTGACTAATTTCATGGACTATCGATGGTGTTTAGAAAATGAGTTGATATTTCATCTGTGTGGACTGTATGGAAAACGTGATACTTATGACTTGTTCCTGGCACAGAGGGCGACTTCAGATGATGCCGTGCACAGTGTCTCAGCTCCTGTCCACTGCAGAAGTCAATGGTGCTTTCCGTATTGGCGACTTGGAGCTCAACCAGGTAGGAAGAAATGAACAAAAACCTCAAACCTAAACTGTGCAATGGCTAAGATCAAGTTGTGTGAACTTGTGAGTGTGTGTGTGTGTATGTGTTAAAATAGATATCTGTAGTGGGCGTTGTCAGAAGATGTGTTCCTTCGGAGGTCAAAATCCAGTACTCTGTGGATGACATGACTGGTCCACCTATAGACGTGACACAGTGGGTGAATTCAGAGGCGAGTACTTTCTACAAAGATGTGTCGAGAAATACTGCAAACATCCTTGTCAAACATGTTTTTTTTTGTTCCTACCAGGCTCCAGGTGTGCCGTGCAGTTCAGATGTCCTTGGACAATATGTGAAGGTTATAGGACGTCTCAGGAACATTCAGGTAGATGAAGGTATATTTTAGGTATTAAGTAAATATGAGTACGTCAGTAGTTTTTTTGTTTATTCAAATGATTATCATATGGCCTTGTTCCCGTATTCTACATTGTGCAACAAGTAGAATCTGTCGTACTTTGTTTTTTTAATAACATGGAGTAATTTTCCCTGAGAGTTAGGGACAGAGATCACTGCTGGCAGGGAACGTCCGTCATGTTGAGGATCTCAATGAAATCACATCCCACATGTTGGAGGTTGTCCAAGCCCATATGCAGCGTTCCAGAATTGCTCATGAAAGGGTATTGGAGCCTGTGAAAACACTGACAAATCACTGACAAATGCTGGATGTTTTTTTTTGTATTATTATTAGGTGGGTGACATGCATACCAACAGGATGGATATACCTGGAACGGTCAACAGTGGCACACGTGTTGATGGTCATTCTGAGGAGAAGGCAGCTTATGGTTTATCCACCATCCAGAGGCAGGTTAGTCCTGTGTTTCAGTTTGATAGGACACTTCTGCCTACATAATAGACACCACAAGGAGACTCAGCAATGGGGGGTCTGGGTGGCGTGGTGGTCTATTCCATTACCTATCAACACGGGGATCGCTGGTTCCAATCCCCGTGTTATCTCCGGCTTGGTCGGGCGTCCCTACAGACCCAATTGGCTGTGTCTGCGGGTGGGGAGCCAGATGTGGGTATGTGTCCTGGTTGCTGCAGTAGCGCCTCCTCTGGTTGGTCGGGCGCCTGTTCGGGCGGGAGGGGGATAGCGTGATCCTCCCATGCGCTCCGTCCCCCTGGTGAAACTCCTCATTCTCAGGTGAAAAGAAGCGGCTGGCGACTCCACATGTATCGGAGGAGACTTGGTAGTTTGCAGCCCTCCCCGGATCGGCAGAGAGGGTGGAGCGGTGACCAGGATGGCCCGGAAGAGTGGGGGGACAAAGGGGGGGGTGCTCACCAATCACCTGTGAATACCAGCTGCCCTGAGGATTCAATGTTACCATAAGCATCAACTGGCAATCCCCACCACTATCTCCTCTGGAGTAGAAATGAAAACTGCTCCATAAATGTGTTGGACTGGAATTTGACTTTTTTTCTTGCCTTTTGTAAGGTACGGACGGTGATAAAGAGTTGCTCCCTCCATGATGGCATCAGTTTCATGGACTTGAGCATGGAGCTTGGGTTCCTCAGCAGCACATCCATCAGGTATCCTCTTAGCTGAACACTGATATTTTTGATTTTTATCCAAACGTTAGAACAAAATGCTTCAACTGCTGAGTTTTGCCTGTTCTCATGCAGAAGGACCTTGCAGTTTCTCCTCCATGAAGGTCTCATCTATTCAACTATTGATGAGGACCACTTCAAGTCCATTTGATAACCTAGAGATCACACAGGTAATGTTTCCATGCACCTTTCCCTCATGGTATTAAGTGATATGCCTGATTTCTAAATTATCGTGATATCACGTTTTACTCCCCAGTATTGTCCCGGTTATCTCCTTTTTCTCCCCTGGAGGAGCTGGAGGGCGTTGCTGGGGAGAGGGACGTCTGGAGTGCCCTGCTTAGCTTGTTGCCACCGTGACCCGATCCTGGAGAAGCGGCTGATGATGAATGAATGAATGAATGAATGAATGAATGAATGAATGAATGAATATCTCGTTTTTGTTTCACAGATGATGATCTGACATGTTTTATTAATTTCTACAAAGATTATAATCCCATGCCTGTACAAACGTATTGTTTGTAGTTCTTTTTTAAAATATTGTATTATACTGATTTCCAGGCATCCTTACGGTAGTCTTTCGAACATTGTTGGTAGTAGTTGTGCACAACTGTTTTTTTCCGGACATAAGTTTTTGTTCTATTCCACGAAATAGGAACGGAGTTAAATATATGCGTGGTGAACTGAACCACTAACGAGACTGCACGTGAAGAGTGCGTGCAAAGTGCGGGTCAGAGTCTGTGTCTGTCGCGAGCAGGGGCTGATTTGCATCAGAGCTCTTGAACTGACCGGGATTCACACTTGCGTTGTCGTGGAACTCTCTTCTGTAATTCATTGGGTCGCTCCCACGACACATCAAGCGCACCACCGTACGTAGTCCTACCAGTATCTCGGGTTTAAGTTATAGTAAAGAGTTCCAGTTTATTTTATTTGACTGGGTGCACTCATTTTTGGGAATTACTGGTTGATGTTTTAAATAATATAAATCATATTCAAGGGGTCAGTGTTTAAAGCGTTTCAAAGTTTAGAGAGTTAACATGTTTCTTTTCTTTACTTTGGAAGTGATTTGAGTTGATTAACTATAGACCAATTCAGTGTCTTGTATAGGTAAAACACCTCTCTAATTACAAGAGTCATGGGGTTATTATTTTACTGTATTACAGTACATCTTGTAAATCACTATACATGTTATTTTTGAGTAACCCAATTCTTTTGTGTTTGAGTTCTATGGGTCAGGTGGTTTATCTAAAACACCTTGTGGGGTTTTAGAAGATATATTCCTGTCACACTTTTATATCCTGGGAGAGAGTTAGACACATAGTAGTGTTCCTAGTCACTCCAGGTGGAGGCACCGCGCTAAGCATCACTGAGGGTAACACACTGTCCTCTCAGATTAGAAGGGGCATTGGAAGGGGGTTACATTTTGGAAATATGTACGATGATGTTTGAGCAAAATAAATCATCCATTCAAGAGGACATTTATGTTGAGGACCTACCTGTGAAGGAGGCTGCCCTTTCACCTGTCCCAAGTGAACACAGCAGGACCAGTGAGTAGGGGCCTCAGCAGAACAGACGACCTAAGGTCTTCACATGTGATCGACTTGGCTCACCAGCTTGCTGGAGTTTGAGGACACCGCCACATCATACAATCTTTAAGGTGCCATGGACACAGACTGTGCAGCCAGACTACTGCCAGCAACCCTGTGGACATGGATGGCAGGAACATTGTTATCACACTCGAGTCACCACACATCGCTGGACTGTGTTAAGTGTATGTCGCTAAATGGAGGCTGTAGGTAACACAGCCCAAAAGAGAAGGTGAAGGACTCTGGGTATTGACCCATATGAAAGAATGTACCAGAAGAGTTCCAGTCTGTAACCAAACTGTGAAAGTGACTGAAAAGAACTGAATGTATCATAGGAGTTCCAGTCTGTGATCCAGTGTTTTGTACATGGTTGGTTTTCTTCGAGTACTTCAGGTTAAAGGTAATGATGTTGAGGAGAACATTAATGTTGAGGGGTAGTATGTGACCGATGGAATAATGTTCATTATCAGCATTTCATGTTATATTTTATCTTATGTTTAAAATGTTTGTCGTCAGCTGCAGTAGTTTGAGAACAGTAATTCCTGTTTCCATATGTTTTGTGTTGATAATGTCACCCCAGTCCGACTCGAGTCCTGATTTTCTGGACTCGTGACTTGACTTGGACTTGAGCACTGATGACTCGGACTCGAACTCTGAGGACTCGAGACTCGACTCGGACTCGAGGTTTAGTGACTCGACTACAACACTGTCACCCTAACACCAGCAGCACTGAGTAGTTGTAGTTACCAGACGGTTCCAGCAGGGGCAACGTAGCGCTGTTGTGCTCAGTGCCGTCTTGTGGTCAGCTCCGTGTGGTCAGAGAGAGTCTGGCCAACTTTCTACACGGGCGCCACATTGCCTACCAACTGGTAGACGGCGCCATGCGCGCTCTTCAAAATCGCGCTGACTTCATGATCTGTCAAGCTGCTGTTTCAAAGAAATAAGGGAAAACAGAGACGGGTTGCCGGAGAGGTTCCCAGGCGCGGTGGGCGTGGCTATGGTGAGGTAGGCGTGGCAAACGCAGCGGCGGGCATGATGAGAAGGACGCGGGTACATTTCGAGTGTTGTGAGTGAAGTTGGAGTCAGCGGGAGTGAACTGGACGGTACTGGTGGTAACTAGATATACCTAGAACATGCGATGATCCAGGGGGCGCACCGGACCGACCGTGAATCTTTGTTTTTCGTCAAATGACGTAACAATGGAGAACACATTGGCCTAGAGCAGTGACACTCAACCCGCGGCTCCCTTAAGACTAATTGTGGTTCTTTTAAGTCCTACTTAAAAAAAAAAATCTTTAAAAATTACAAAACATTGTCAGCAGAATTCATCAAAGTTTCATTCTCATTCATTCGCAAGACACATCAATCTATGACACCCCTCAACCCCATGAACAACCAATTAGCTCGTGTCAAACACCTGGAAACAAAATGCAAAAAAGTCATAAATGTATTACGAGCTGTGGCTGGCTGCTATTGGGGGGGGCATAACTGGGGGCATAACTGCCCTGTAAATGTCATTACTTGACTTTTACAGGGCAGTTATGAGGTCAACAATAGATTTTGGTTGTGTAGTATAGGGAGCAGCAGCGAAGACTTCGTTACAAAAAGTGGACAGACTACAGTATAGAGCACTAGAATATGTATAGGAGCTATTAAGTCAACCCCCAGTAATGCAGTACTAACAGAAGCAGGAGAGACACCACTGGAGTTAAGAAGAAAGAAACTCGCACCTGCATATTGGGTCAGATTAAAAGCAAGTGTGGAAGAAAACCATACAAAGAAGACATTACAGGCTTGTTGTGTATATTCCATGTTCCAGAAGTATGGGTTTGGGTGGGCAAGAGACGAAAGAGAGAGGACATATGGAATGGTGGCCTTAGAGTTCACCAGGTCCACCCCATTTAGCAGCGTACCCCCTGGGCTGTCCCCAGAAGTAAAGATAGACATGCGTATCCTGGAAAAGAAAAGAGAATGGCAAATGAATGAAGGGGGCGTTAAAACAAGTGTGTACCTGAGAGACAGTACAGTTATCTCAAAATCTACACAGATGGTTCCAATAGCAAACAGGAATATGTGTGAATTGGTGTGTATGTCCCTGAGTTTAAGATATATATTTCCAAAAGAATATCTGACCAGTTATCAGTATATACAGCAAAAAGAGTGGCAGTCATTATTGGGTTACAGTGGGTTGAAGAGGTCAGACCTGGTAGGGTGGTGATATGCACAGATTCAGTAGCAGTCTTGGAAAGTATACAGTCAACAAAAACTGTCAGAAAAGATTTAGTCATTGAAATTTACTATAATTTGCCAAGACTACACAGAGGTTGTATAGATGCATAATTCTGTTGGGTACCAGCACATGAGGGACTGAAAGGGAATAAGTGTGCAGATAAACTAGCAAAAAGGGAAATAGCAAAAGGAAATAACAGTATCAGTTCCACTTGGAAAAGGAGAGAGACAAGCAGCATTAAGAGGAAAGAAATGGAGATATGGCAGAAATGTTGGGAGGAACAGAAGGGAGGGAATCATAGTAACAAGACTGACTGGATCACACAGGATTAAATGGCACTTAGTTTATAATGGGGAAAAGGGACGGTGGTAAGTGTGAGAACTGTGGAGTTAAAGAAAACACTGAACATGTAATATTTCGTTATAACATGTATGAAGTGGAAAGAGAAAGGTTACAGTCGGAGAGGCGGGACGGGAGTGGAATCTGATGAGGAAACTGGGAAGAGCAGGAGAGGAAGAGGGGAGTAAAATCACCAGGAAGGCACTCTGTAATTTCTTAAGTGACACTGCAGATGGGTCTAATTTGAGAAATAAGGTAAAATGACATGATGTTACACACTCTTGTACCGTAGGTGGCGGTATTCACCTTAAAGGCGTTTGCGATCAGCTGTTATACCGAGAGAAGAAGAAGCAGAAGCAGACGACATATCACTTCATATCAACTGTTGTTGTTCAAAGGTGTGTTACATGTGTATATGTGCTCTGGGAAGTATTAGTATTATGGTATGTCCGTGTATTGTGGAGTAATGAAGTTAATTACATGACGACGAATAAGCTAACTTTGCTATCTTCGTGTAATGCTAACGGCGACGAATTAGCTAACGGTGCTAACGTCATGAAATGCTAATGGCGACGAATTAGCTAACGATGCTAACGTCATGTAATGCTAACCGATTTGTAGTGTTTACGGGAAACAGAGCCGCCACTGTGGTTGTAATGTCCGTAGACGCCTTGTCTTACTGACATAAGAATAATTCAAGAACGAGCCGACTTCGTAGGTTCTTAACTGTGTAGCTTTTACTAGCGTTCATCCGACATACAACCTTCATAACATGCGCTTCTCACTTCCTGTATACGTCACGCGCACTGCACGTACACCCGTGAGTAGGTCAAGTTAAACACGTGACCTTTCATTCATTACATCTCCCCCTCTAAGATGATTTTCTAACCTGTATATCACCCCCCTTTTCACAAAAAAAATAAAAAATCCCCCACAGTACACAAGTCCATACGCCTCACAAATCCAGCCGGATTGCTGGCTTGCTCACCCTGCCAGAGCGAGTAACATATGGTGTGGAAGTTGGCCTTTCTGCTGCTCGGGACTCATCCATGTTTCCATTCTCCCCTGGAGTGACATGGTCAGGATCCCTGCTGACAAAGGTGAGTGTTTTAGGTGTGGCCAACAGGTGGCGCCTGTTCCTTCTGTAATGTTCACCTTGAGCTGTCTCCACTATGTAGGATCTGGGAGTGGAGCTCTGACTGTGAACAACTGCTGGCATTGTCCATGTTTTCTGTCCATCAGGTTTGGTGAGTACTGCGTCACCCGAGTTCAGTGGGCGCAGTGTCCGCACGCCGTTCCTGCGGTTGTAGTAGAAAGCCTGCCTCGATTTGGCTGCGGCGTCAGCGGTTTTGATCAGTTCCTCTTTAGGCCAGGCCGGTTTCAGGTTATGCTGCAATGTGGGTAAGGTGGTTCTGAGTCTCCTACCCATGAGCAATTCCGCTGGACTGGCTCCAGTGGAAGAAGAGGGTGTAGCTCTGTATGTCAACAGGGCGAGGAGAGGGTCTTCCTGCCTTAATATGCTTTTGGCTATCTGAACAGCCCTCTCTGCCTGTCCATTACTCTGGGGGTAGTGTGGGCTTGAAGTCACATGGATGAAATCATAATCCTCACTGAACCTCCTCATCTCTTCTGAAACTAGCTGTGGCCCATTATCACTAACTACAATTTCAGGGATACCAAAACGTGCAAATGTAGCCTTCAGCCTAGCTACAACCTGACTGCTAGTAGTTGTTGGTAGATTTAGGATCTCCAAAAACCTGGAATAATAGTCAGACACTATCAAGTAGTTTTGCTTTTTGTACTCACACAGGTCTATGCCAACTTTCTGCCATGGTCTGGATGGGAGCTCACTTGACATTAAAGGCTCTTTTCTCTGTGTGTTCTTGTGTTCTCTGCAGAATTGACATTGCTGTATCTTTGTTGTAATGTGCTCTGTCATTTTGGGCCACCACACTGACTGGCTAGCTCTCTCTCTGCACTTAGCTATCCCCTGGTGCCCGTCGTGTATTCTGTCTAAGATCACCTCCCTCATCTCTGTGGGAATGACGATACGACTGCCTCTGATGACTAAACCATCTACCTCAGATAACTCCCCTCTCACCTGATAAAAGTCTCTGACTGTCTCCGGCACTTTATCGACATACTCAGGCCAGCCGTGTCTGATGAAGCCCAACACTGTCTGGAGCTGCAGATCCCCATCCGTGCTCTGTTTTATCTCCTGCATCCTTTGAGGTGTGGCAGGCACCTGGCACACGATGGCATCAATGTGCGCTGCAACATCATCATGAGAAGCACCATCTCCGTAGCACTGCTCTGGGCCTCTGGAGAGTGCATCAGCCACAGCTAAAGTTTTGCCTGGTGCGTATTCAGCCACTGCATTGAAACGCATCAGCCTCATTAACAGTCTCTGGCACCTAATGGGCACATTATCCAAGTCTTTGCTGTTCATGAGGGGCACTAGTGGTTTATGATCGGTGACAAGTCTGAAATTGTCAAGCCCAAACAAGTACTTCTCGAACCTTTCACATGCCCAGACGCTGGCTAAGCACTCTTTCTCGATCTGTGCGTACCTTGTCTCTGCGTCACTCAGCCGTCGGGAACAGTAGGCCACGGGCTTCCAGTGTTCCCCGTGCTGCTGGAGCAGAACGCCCCCCAGCCCGTAGCTGCTGGCATCTGCTGACACCACCGTAGCCTTAGTGACGTCATAAAAGGTGAGTACCGGGGCGGTGGCGAGTGCTGCTTTAAGGTCTTGGAATGCTGTGTTCTGTGCAGGTCCCCACAGCCACTCTGTCGTTGCTTTAAGCAGTCCATAAAGCGGCTGACCTACAGTGGACAGCTCTGGGACGTATTTTGCCAAATAGTTCACCATCCCGAGGAACCTCTTGAGTTCCGTCACGTTCTGGGGCTGAGGAAAGTTCTCTATTCCGGCCACTTTGTCCGGGTCAGGTCTGATGCCTGCCTCGTTGATGATATGACCAAGGAAGCGGACTTGTTTCTGTTTGAACTTGCATTTCGCTTGGTTCAGTTTGAGACCTGCTGTTTCAATGACCCCCAGCGCCTCTGCTAGGCGCCGGTCATGGATTTCCTCAGTCTCTCCATGTATAAGGATGTCATCCATGTACACCTCTGTGCCCTCTAGCCCGGTCAGAGTTTCCGCCATCTTTCTCTGGAAAATCTCTGGAGCACTCGTTATACCAAATGGAAGGCGGCAGAAAGCATACCTCCCAAATGGGGTGATGAAAGTGGTGAGCCCCCTGCTGTCTTCATGCAAGGGGATCTGGTAAAACCCACTTGCTGCATCCAACGTTGTGAAGAACTTTGACCCTGCGAGCCTTGGCATTATTTCCTCCATAGTGGGCAGCACGTATTTCTCACGTTTCACCGCTCGATTCAGCCTCCTGAGGTCAGCGCAGCAGCGAACCTCTTTCTTGTTCGGTTTCAGCACCGGCACCATAGCGGCGCACCATTCTGTGGGCTGAGTCACTTTTTCAATAATACCCTCATTTTCCATGCGCTGCAGTTCTTTCTTAACCAGTGGTACAAGTGGCAGTGGTATCCGTCTGGCTGTATGCACCGCATATGGCTGGGCACCCTCCACCAGAGCTATTTTCACTGGGTCTGTTTTCAGCAGTCCACTTGAACCGAAAACTCCACTGACCTCATTCATCCGCTTCACTAGACCCATCTCCACTGCCTCTGGACGACTCAGCAGACAGCTGCCTCTCCCCTTGATCACATACACTGGAAAGGAGTATTGTTTCTCCTTGTAGTTGGTTGTGGCTTGAAACTGTCCTATGCAGCTGATGTTTCCACCTGGGCTTATGAAGCATGTGTCAGGAGGTCCCAGTTTTATGTTTGGCTTCAGCTTTTTAAATGTCCCTTGGTTGATAACAGTAGCGTCAGCCCCCGTGTCAATTTTAAAGGTTATTGGTACATCACTTATTGTTAAACTAACAGTCCAATCTTCCTGACTGCTCTCTTTGCCAACTTCTCCCAGAAAGTACAGCTGTTTAACCTCTTCAGTGACTTCTCTCACCGCTTTAGAGTGACATACACGCTCCCAATGTCCCTTTTTATGACACTTGTTGCACTTACTGTTCGTTGCAGGACACTTCCGCTCATCGGTGTGCTGCGTCTTGCCGCACCTCCCGCATTCATCTACTTTGTTGGTTGCCGGACTGCCGCCACCATGACGCTGTCCGCCCTTTTTGTTTTGGCGTCCGTCCCGCCGTCGGACAACATTGACGTTAGCCAGCAGGGCCTCTGGTTGGTTAGCTTGGAGGCTGAGCTGCTTTGTTATTGCCTCCGCCTGGCGCACTTGTTCAATGACGTTCACCAGAGTAAGGTCCGCTGTGAGCTGGAACTGACGGGAGAGCACTTTGTCTTTTATGCCCACTACCAGACGATCTCTGATATGTTCATCCCTCTTGTCCCCAAACTCACAGTGTTCAGACAGCTCATACAATGCCCGGATGTACATCTCCGCTGTCTCTCCTGGCTGCTGGCTACGTTGATAGAAGCACGCCCTCTCATGTATGATGTTACGGCGGGGAATAAAGTAGCCGTCGAACTTTTTCAGTACGATATCATAGTCCACTTTATCACCCTCCGCCGCGAAGTCAAACGAGCTGAATATCTTTTCAGCCTCGCCGCCCATTGCATAAATCAGCGAACTCACTTGAATCTCCCCGTCGTCTTTATCCAGCTTTGTCGCGAGCCTGAATCGCGAGAATCGTTGTTTCCACTGCGGCCATTCAACGGGGCAGTCAAACTTGAATTCACTCGGCGGATTAAACTTCGGCATGACCGCTCGTGTTCCGATACACAGACTATTCTGACACCATGTAATGTCCGTAGACGCCTTGTCTTACTGACATAAGAATAATTCAAGAACGAGCCGACTTCGTAGGTTCTTAACTGTGTAGCTTTTACTAGCGTTCATCCGACATACAACCTTCATAACATGCGCTTCTCACTTCCTGTATACGTCACGCGCACTGCACGTACACCCGTGAGTAGGTCAAGTTAAACACGTGACCTTTCATTCATTACAGTGGTACATCGACCTTTTACGTTATATTCTTTTTGCGTTGTTTTCAGAGAAGATACAGGATGAGACGGTACCGTTTATATCGATATAGTTTGTTGTGTAAAATACATAACCCGTTTCTAACACGTGGGGCGTCCTGACGGCCGACGTAGACGAGGTGGGGCGAGGTTCTCAACACGTTTCTTGCCATTTTGACCGCCGCGGTTTTTAAACTATATTCTGTCAAGATAGATAACCAGTTGAGATATTAATGCAGTGCATATGTTAGTATGTCTGTTAAGGAACTAACTGACACCAAAATTAACATTTTAACAACGTTTAAAACCGTTTTTCAAACAATTTAAAATGTCCGCCGTCCAACGCCTGTAAGCACTGCAACACCTCAGTGGTTCATGGCGCGTCTGAAATGGCGGCTGTTACCAGACATGTTGGCAATAATCACAAATCAAGTTTAGACCATTTCTCTGTCCTGGGGAACGCTAGTGTGTTTCTAGGACAGAGCAGCGAACCCCCCCCCCCCCCAAAAAAAAGAAAAAAAGTTTATTTACAATAAACAGGTATACAATTACCATACAGAGGGGAAAAAAACAAAACAAATGTGTACAGACAAGGGGAGTTCAGTGTCGACTCGTTTTAAGTCCTGTCAGAGTTCATATAAAATGTACTTGATTTAAAATATCACAAGTCTTTATACACACCTTGATTTTCAGTGAAGGTGCCATACTACTGGAGTTCAACAACAAGTGGATGAAAGCAGGGTTTGGAGCCAGACCATTTAGATTTGTGGATGTGGAATTTACCAAGAATAACCGAAAACTGAATTATATAAGTAATATTGTTTTCCGTCCCATAAAACACAAAATATAACATCACATCAAATACATTAATCTGTCCCTTAGTACCCACTTTACCATTTACAAAGTCTTGCATGTCAATCTCGGTAATAGGCTAAATGTTCAGTTGCAAGTCAAAGCCACATGTGAGATGTTACGAGAACTTGTATTAAAACAGATTAAACGGATCAAAATAAAAAGTAAAGACGGTGTTTCCTTCCCTGTTTTAAAATATACTGCTGCTACACAATATATCAACATGCAAATGAAACTTAGCAAAGGACATGACGCGACCAACACACGTCATAGTGACATGACGCGCACGATCACGTGCAAGTTAAGAGCGGTCATTTTGACCACCCGTGGTCGTTTTAGGTAGATCCTATAGCATTATTTATTTATTTGTTGCAATTGATCTAAAACTCAAATACCAATATATGCAATTTTAGTAGAATTCAGGGAGCGGCTGGTCTGTATCTTTTTTTCCACAAAGTTTTTAAACTGAATGCGGTTTGCATTCAGAGAGATGGGTCTATTTTTATTTAACAGAGTCCATTTTAGATCATTTTTCATTTGCATGTTGATGTATTTTGCAGCTGTATATTTTAAAACAGGGAAGGAAACCCTGTCTTTGCATTTTATTATTATTATTTATTGTAAGGGCTGCTATAGCTATCCTGATAAACTAAATAAAAGAGAAGAGCCTTGTGGCTGACACATGTTCCACTTGTCTCTTTGGTCCAAGAATGATTCTTCCTTCGCGTTTTAAGTATTTATTTAAACTTGCTTGAAGACATACAGTGAAATACTGAACTGCACCCAAGAAATAACAACTTTTAACCTGTCCTAATACACGTATACACAAGGCACGAATACACGTAGGCTATGAACGGTCAGAAAAACCGTGTGGCTCCACTCTTCCATTCTAGGCAACGCCCCCTTCCGATTACTTCCTCTTCCGGAGCACGTTAACCCAGGAACACCCTTCTCCAGTTCTTAAAGTGACATGCACCTATCTAAGACTACACAGCAAACTTAATACATACATAAAAAAGCAGTTACGTAAAGTATACGATGTGTAAAAAGTAAATATTTAAACTAATTATTCAAATTACTAATTAAACCATTAAATATTAAAGATTAGGAGACATTTAGCTCCTACATTACCGGCCCCTACTTGTTCTGATAATTCTAAAGCCTAGAACAATTACCACATCCATAAAAATTCATATCAAATTACATGAATGAACGATGAACAGGCATTTGTATTATCAAACATCTGATGTGACAAAAGATGAAAAGGAAGTGCTTGGTAAGCACGCAGTCCAATATTTTGCCAGTCAGCTTGACAGGTCCGTTTTCTGAAAGAAAAAAGAAACAGAGAGAGAGAGCCAGAGGTTTCCAGCACATGGCTCATCGTGCGAGCTGTCTTTACCACCTGCTCATTTAGATTCCATGAGGAGACAGATCTTTGTGATGGGTCTGTCCAAGATGTTGGTCTCTTGTCTTGATGCGAACTCTGCGAACAAGCCCCGTCTTGTCTGGAATTGCTTCAGTGACTTTTCCCATAATCTATGAATTTCTTGGAGCACAGTCATCCGTCAGAAGAACCACATCACCTTCTGCAAAGTTTCTTGATGCTGTGGACCATCGTTGCCGCTCCTGGAGTGGAGGTAGGTACTCTTTAATCCATCTCTTCCAAAACAAATATGACACATATTGTACCTGCCTCCATCTACGCCGTGAGTAGAGATCATCCTTGTCGAATAATCCTGGTGGTAATGATGGTTTCACCTTCAGCAGCAGGAGCTGATTGGGCGTCAGTGCCTCCAAGTCATTTGGGTCACTAGATGCCGTTGTGATAGGTCGGCTGTTGATGATTGACTCAGCCTCACATAAGACTGTGTGAAGGCTTACTTCATCAAGGACTTGTTCTCTCACAGTGGAATTCAGCACCTTCCAACTGATCTTTATTAACCACTCCCGCACTCCGCCATGATGAGAAGCTGTGGGAGGGTTAAATGTCCATTTAATCCCATATTGATGAAACAAATGCTGAAATTTGGAGGCGTTCCAGTCAGCAATGGCTGTCTTCAGCTCACGATTGTCCCCAACAAAGTTTGTCTCATTATCTGAACGAATCTCTTTCACTTGTCCCCTCCTTGCTATAAAGCGCTGGACTGCGTTTATGCACGAGTCTGTGTCCAATGATGAGGCAAGCTCAATGTAAACTGCACGAACAGCTAAACAAGTGAATATAACACCAAATCTCTTGGTGAGGCTTCTTCCACGTTTCACCTCAAATGGTCCAAAATAGTCCATCCCAGCTCTGGTGAAGGGTGGATCATCTGGTATCAACCGATCTCGCGGAAGATCATCCATTAGTTGTTTCCCAACTGTTCCATGTAAGCGAAGGCATGTAACAGGAGTTTGAGATAACCTTTGGAATGGCTGTGTTGGCACTAAGGATCCAAAATCTCTGCCGCAGTTCGGAGAGCATATGATTGCGGCCTCCATGACCAGTTTCCTCATGGATCTGTCGTAGAACTTCAACAATGGGAAAGTCTCTAGACAGAATGACAGGCTGCTTACAACTTTCTGGCATAGCCACTCGACAGCCTTCCACCAACTCGCAACAGACCATCTTGAAACACAGGGTTCAGCTTTTCTTTTTTTTTTTACATTTATATTGGATTTTTCCCTTTTTCTCCCAATTTAGTGGCCAATCGATGCCTATTTTAATTCAAACATCCCCCCTCGTACTGCATGCGTTCGCCAACTGCATCTCTCCGGCCGGCAGTCTCGAAGGAGACGCCTCCCCACTTTCGTGACAAGGGGAATCCAGGCCGAACCTTTTCCGACACACACAGAGACGCATTCATGTGACGAACACAAGCCGACTCCGCCCCCATCCCGAAGACAGCGTTGCCAATTATTGCTGCTTCGTCGAGTCCGGCCATAGTCGGATCTGACGAGACCGGGGTTGAACCCCGTTCCCCAGTGGGCAACTGCATCGACACAAAGCCGATGCTTAGACTGCTACACCACCGTGGACCCTTAGCGTTCAGCTTTTACAAGTGGCTACTGCGCTTCACATTTTGTCCCTTGAGAAGAGCTAAAATATCATCAGAGAACTTCTCTTTCTGACAGAATTTGATCACGTCCTGTCCTGACAAGTTGATATGGCTGTTTCATCTGGAGCAAGAGATTTCAGGCAGTCATCCATGTAGAAATATTTCAACACTGTCTCTACTACTTCAGCTTTGAACTACCCACTCTGGTCTTCAGCTCACTTTCTCAGAGCAAAACTGGCACAGGTAAGTGAAGACGTAGCCCAAAACAACAGTACGGTCACTTTGTGCTCAGTCAAGGCTTGGTTATAGTCAACACCGATCCACCAAAGGAAACTGAGTAAATCAAAGTCGTCATCAGGCTCTCTAACCTGGTGGAACGTTGCTTCCACATCTGCCATGATTGCAACGGGGTTTGAATCGGATTACAACGCCAGTTAGACTACTGGTCATGTCTGGTCCTTGAAGAAGCTGCTCATTTAAGGATGTGCCTTGATAGGGTGCAGCGCAGTCGAACACAAGTCTCAGTTTCTGTTTCACTGGGTGGTATACTGCATGGTGCAGTATATACCACACTTTCCCTTCCGTGTCAATTCTTCATTGGACAGCTACATTGCATAGGCCTTTTGAATAAGCTGATCCATGAAATCTGTGTATTCCTGTATTCCAGCAGGCATTCCTGATGAACTTCCACTGTAAGTTGTGTGCTCGCTGTTCAGCTATCTTACGATTAGTTCTTTGCGCAGCAGACACTCCCACTGTTATTGGCGGTGAATTGGTATTGTTTTAATGTTTTTTGATCTAATGTGATTGGACAATTCTCATGACTGTCAATCATCTTCACACCCACCATGATGCCTCGTCTTGACTGTCAATCCTCCACCGTCTACGAACCCTGATAATCTCTATAGGCTACACTGTCCTTCTTAATAACTCTGTGGACATTAAAGCAGCTGTCAGGTGTGCTGCACCAAGGTAAATTGCACCCCCCCCAAAAAAAATAAAAAAATAGCACCAACCACCGCTGGTTTAAATGCGCTGAGTTATATTGGGGTTTGTGTGACTGTTAAGTGGAAAGTAGTCATTTGGGACCAAGGTAAGGTTTAAGAAGACCAGAGGAGAAAATGTGCAGCATTAATTTGGCCTACTAGTTTATTTTATTTTTTTTAATCTTCATTGTGTTTTGCTCAGTGGCGTGTGGTGTTGTCACAAACTGTAGTTGAAATAGAAAACATTTAAGTTTTTTTGACACAGGATACAGGTGCTCAGAAATGGACAAAGAGGATCAACAAGTGGGCAAAAGCGGGCAGAGCGGCCAAGAAAGGGAAAGCATGAAGGTGTGTTAGCTTCTGATGAGCACTGACTAATTTCATGGACTATCGATGGTGTTTAGAAAATGAGTTGATATTTCATCTGTGTGGACTGTATGGAAAACGTGATACTTATGACTTGTTCCTGGCACAGAGGGCGACTCTTCTGATGATGCCGTGCACAGTGTCTCAGCTCCTGTCCGCTGCAGAAGTCAATAGTGCTTTCCGTACTGGCGACTTGGAGCTCAACCAGGTAGGAAGAAATGAACAAAAACCTCAAACCTAAACTGTACAATGGCTAAGATCAAGTTGTGTGAACTTGTGTGTGTGTGTGTATGTGTGTGTGTGTGTGTGTGTATGTGGGTATGTGTTAAAATAGATATCTGTAGTGGGCGTTGTCAGAAGATGTGTTCCTTCGGAGGTCAAAATCCAGTACTCTGTGGATGACATGACTGGTCCACCTATAGACGTGACACAGTGGGTGAATTCAGAGGCGAGTACTTTCTACAAAGATGTGTCGAGAAATACTGCAAACGTCCTTGTCAATAATCTTTTTTTTTTGTTCCTACCAGGCTCCAGGTGTGCCGTGCAGTTCAGTTGTCCTTGGACAATATGTGAAGGTTATAGGACGTCTTAGGAACATTCAGGTAGATGAAGGTATATTTTAGGTATTAAGTAAATATGAGTACGTCAGTAGTTTTTTTTGTTTATTCAAATGATTATCATATGGCCTTGTTCCTGTATTCTACATTGTGCAACAGTAGAATCTGTCGTACTTTGTTTTTTTAATAACATGGAGTAATTTTCCCTGAGAATTAGGGACAGAGATCACTGCTGGCAGGGAACGTCCGTCATGTTAAGGATCTCAATGAAATCACATCCCACATGTTGGAGGTTGTCCAAGCCCATATGCAGCGTTCCAGAATTGCTCATGAAAGGGTATTGGAGCCTGTGTTCATCTAAAAAGAAATCCTTTGAACTTTTACTTATGTGAAATCACTGACAAATCACTGACAAATGCTTGATGTTTTTTTTTGTATTATTATTAGGTGGGTGACATGCATACCAACAGGATGGATATACCTGGAACAGTCAACAGTGGCACACGTGTTGATGGTCATTCTGAGGAGAAGGCAGCTTATGGTTTATCCACCATCCAGAGGCAGGTTAGTCCTGTGTTTCAGTTTGATAGGACACTTCTGCTTACATAATAGACACCACAAAGAGACTCAGCAATGGGGGGTCTGGGTGGCGTGGTGGTCTATTCCATTACCTATCAACACGGGGATCGCTGGTTCCAATCCCCGTGTTACCTCCGGCTTGGTCGGGCGTCCCTACAGACCCAATTGGCTGTGTCTGCGGGTGGGGAGCCAGATGTGGGTATATGTCCTGGTTGCTGCAGTAGCGCCTCCTCTGGTTGGTCGGGGCACCTGTTCGGGCGGGAGGGGGATAGCGTGATCCTCCCATGCGCTCCGTCCCCCTGGTGAAACTCCTCATTCTCAGGTGAAAAGAAGCGGCTGGCGACTCCACATGTATCGGAGGAGACGTGGTAGTTTGCAGCCCTCCCCGGATCGGCAGAGAGGGTGGAGCGGTGACCAGGATGGCTCGGAAGAGTGGGGTAATTGTCCGGATACAGCTGGGGAGAAAAAGGGGGGGGATGCTCAGCAATCACCTGTCAATACCAGCTGCCCTGAGGATTCAATGTTACCATAAGCATCAACTGGCAATCCCCACCACTATCTCCTCTGGAGTAGAAATGAAAACTGCTCCATAAATGTGTTGGACTGGAATTTGACTTTTTTTCTTGCCTTTTGTAAGGTACGGACGGTGATAAAGAGTTGCTCCCTCCATGATGGCATCAGTTTCATGGACTTGAGCATGGAGCTTGGGTTCCTCAGCAGCACATCCATCAGGTATCCTCTGAGCTGACCACTGATATTTTTGATTTTTATCCAAACGTTAGAACAAAATGCTTCAACTGCTGAGTTTTGCCTGTTCTCATGCAGAAGGACCTTGCAGTTTCTCCTCCATGAAGGTTTCATCTATTCAACTATTGATGAGGACCACTTCAAGTCCATTTGATAACCTAGAAATAACATGGGTAATGTTTCCATGTACCTTTCCCTCATGGTATTAAGTGATATGCCTGATTTCTAAATTATCGTGATATCACGTTTTACTCCCCAGTATTGTCCAGGTTATCTTGTTTTTCTCCCCTGGAGGAGCTGGAGGGCGTTGACGGGGAGAGGGACATCTGGAGTGCCCTGCTTAGCTTGCTGCCACCGTGACCTGATCCTGGAGAAGCGGCTGATGATGAATGAATGAATGAATGAATGAATGAATGAATGAATGAATATCTCGTTTTTGTTTCACAAATGATGATCTGACATGTTTTATTAATTTATACAAAGATTATAATCCCATGCCTGTACAAACGTATAGTTTGTAGTTCTTTTTTAAAATATTGTATTATACTGATTTCCAGGCATCCTTACGGTAGTCTTTTGAACATTGTTGGTAGTAGTTGTTCACAACTCCTGTTTTTTTCCGGAGATACGTTTTTGTTCTATTCCACGAAATAGGAACGGAGTTAAATATATGCGTGGTGAACTGAATCACTAACGAGACTGCACGTGAAGAGTGCGTGCAAAGTGTGGGTCAGAGTCTGTGCCTGTCGCGAGCAGGAGCTGATTTGCATCAGAGCTCTTGAACTGACCGGGATTCACACTTGCGTTGTCGTGGAACACTCTTCTGTAATTCATTGGGTCGCTCCCACAACACATCAAGCGCACCACCGTACGTAGGCCTACCAGTATCTCGGGTTTAAGTTATAGTAAAGAGTTCCAGTTTATTTTATTTGACTGGGTGCACTCATTTTTGGGAATTACTGATTGATGTTTTAAGATAATATCAATAATATTCAAGGGGTCAGTGTTTAAAGCGTTTCAAAGTTTAGAGAGTTAACATGTTTCCTTTCTTTACTTTGGGAGTGATTTGAGTTGATTAACTATAGACCAATTCAGTGTCTTGTATAGGTAAAACACCTCTCTAATTACAAGAGTCATGGGGTTATTATTTTACTGTATTACAGTACATCTTGTAAATCACTATACATGTTATTTTTGAGTAACCCAATTCTTTTGTGTTTGAGTTCTATGAGTCAGGTGGTTTATCTAAAACACCTTGTGGGGTTTTAGAAGATATATTCCTGTCACACTTTTATATCCTGGGAGGCAGTTAGACACATAGTAGTGTTCCTAGTCACTCCAGGCGGAGGCACTGCGCTAAGCATCACTGAGGGTAACACTCTGTCCTCTCAGATTAGAAGGGGCATTGGAAGGGGGTTCCATTTTGGAAATATGTACGATGATGTTTGAGCAAAATAAATCATCCATTCAAGAGGACAGTTATGTTGAGGACCTAACTGTGAAGGAGGCTGCCCTTTCACCTGTCCCAAGTGAGCACAGCAGGACCAGTGAGTAGGGGCCTCAGCAGAACAGAAGACCTAAGGTCTTCACATGTGATCGACTTGGCTCACCAGCTTGCTGCAGTTTGAGGACACCGCCACATCATACAATCTTTAAGGTGCCATGGACACAGACTGTGCAGCCAGACTACTACCAGCAACCCTGTGGACATGGACGGCAGGAACATTGTTATCACACTCGAGTCACCACACATCGCTGGACTGTGTTAAGTGTATGTAGCTAAATGGAGGCTGTAGGTAACACAGCCCAAAAGAGAAGGTGAAGGACTCTGGGTATTGACCCATATGAAAGAATGTACCAGAAGAGTTCCAGTCTGTAACCAAACTGTGAAAGTGACTGAAAAGAACTGAATGTATCAAAGGAGTTCCAGTCTGTGATCCAGTGTTTTGTACATGGTTGGTTTTCTTCGAGTACTTCAGGTTAAAGGTAATGATGTTGAGGAGAACATTAATGTTGAGGGGTAGTATGTGACCGATGGAATAATGTTCATTACCAGCATTTCATGTTATATTTTATCTTATGTTTAAAATGTTTGTCGTCAGCTGCAGTAGTTTGAGAACAGTAATTCCTGTTTCCATATGTTTTGTGTTGATAATGTCACCCCAGTCCGACTCGAGTCCTGATTTTCTGGACTCGTGACTTGACTTGGACTTGAGCACTGATGAATCGGACTCGAACTCTAAGGACTCGAGACTCGACTCGGACTCGAGGTTTAGTGACTCGACTACAACACTGTCACCCTAACACCAGCAGCACTGAGTAGTTGTAGTTACCAGACGGTTCCAGCAGGGGCAACGTAGCGCTGTTGTGCTCAGTGCCGTCTTGTGGTCAGCTCCGTGTGGTCAGAGAGAGTCTGGCCAACTTTCTACACGGGCGCCACATTGCCTACCAACTGGTAGACGGCGCCATGGGCGCTCTTCAAAATCGCGCTGACTTCATGATCTGTCAAGCTGCTGTTTCAAAGAAATAAGGGAAAACAGAGACGGGTTGCCAGAGAGGTTCCCAGGCGCGGTGGGCGTGGCTATGGTGAGGTAGGCGTGGCAAACGTAGCGGCGGGCATGATGGGAAGGACGCGGGTACATTTCGAGTGTTGTGAGTGAAGTTGGAGTCAGCGGGAGTGAACTGGACGGTACTGGTGGTAACTAGATATACCTAGAACATGCGATGATCCAGGGGGCGCACCGGACCGACCGTGAATCTTTGTTTTTCGTCAAATGACGTAACAATGGAGAACACATTGGCCTAGAGCAGTGACACTCAACCCGCGGCTCCCTTAAGACTAATTGTGGTTCTTTTAAGTCCTACTTAAAAAAAAATCTTTAAAAATTACAAAACATTGTCAGCAGAATTCATCAACGTTTCATTCTCATTCATTCGCAAGACACATCAATCTATGACACCCCTCAAACCCCCTCAACAACCAATAAGCCCGTGTCAAACACCTGGAAACAAAATGCAAAAAAGTCATAAATGTATTGCGAGCTGTGGCTGGCTGCTATTGGGGGGGGCATAACTGGGGGGCATAACTGCCCTGTAAATGTCATTACTTGACATTTATAGGTATGAGGTCAACAATAGATTTTGGTTGTGTAGTATAGGGAGCAGCAGCGAAGACTTCGTTACAAAAAGTGGACAGACTACAGTATAGAGCACTAGAATATGTATAGGAGCTATTAAGTCAACCCCCAGTAATGCAGTACTAACAGAAGCAGGAGAGACACCACTGGAGTTAGGAAGAAAGAAACTCGCACTTGCATATTGGGTCAGATTAAAAGCAAGTGTGGAAGAAAACCATACAAAGAAGACATTACAGGCTTGTTGAGAATATTCCAAGTTCCAGAAGTATGGGTTTGGGTGGGCAAGAGACGAAAGAGAGAGGACATATGGAATGGTGGCCTTAGAGTTCACCAGGTCCACCCCATTTAGCAGCGTACCCCCTGGGCTGTCCCCAGAAGTAAAGATAGACATGCGTATCCTGGAAAAGAAAAGAGAATGGCAAATGAATGAAGGGGGCGTTAAAACAAGTGTGTACCTGAGAGACAGTACAGTTATCTCAAAATCTACACAGATGGTTCCAATAGCAAACAGGAATATGTGTGAATTGGTGTGTATGTCCCTGAGTTTAAGATATATATTTCCAAAAGAATATCTGACCAGTTATCAGTATATATAGCAAAAAGAGTGGCAGTCATTATTGGGTTACAGTGGGTTGAAGAGGTCAGACCTGGTAGGGTGGTGATATGCACAGATTCAGTAGCAGTCTTGGAAAGTATACAGTCAACAAAAACTGTCAGAAAAGATTTAGTCATTGAAATTTACTATAATTTGCCAAGACTACACAGAGGTTGTATAGATGCATAATTCTGTTGGGTACCAGCACATGAGGGACTGAAAGGGAATAAGTGTGCAGATAAACTAGCAAAAAGGGAAATAGCAAAAGGAAATAACAGTATCAGTTCCACTTGGAAAAGGAGAGAGACAAGCAGCATTAAGAGGAAAGAAATGGAGATATGGCAGAAATGTTGGGAGGAACAGAAGGGAGGGAATCATAGTAACAAGACTGACTGGATCACACAGGATTAAATGGCACTTTGTTTATAATGGGGAAAAGGGACGGTGGTAAGTGTGAGAACTGTGGAGTTAAAGAAAACACTGAACATGTAATATTGCGTTATAACATGTATGAAGTGGAAAGAGAAAGGTTACAGTCCAAGAGGCGGGACGGGAGTGGAATCTGATGAGGATACTGGGAACAGAAGGAGAGGAAGAGGGGAGTAAAATCACCAGGAAGGCACTCTTTACTTTCTTAAGTGACACTGCAGATGGGTCTAATTTGAGAAAAAAGGTGAAATGACATGATGTTACACACTCTTGTACAGTAGGTGGCGGTATGCACCTTAAAGGCGTTTGCGATCAGCTGTTATACCGAGAGAAGAAGAAGCAGAAGCAGACGACATATCACTTCATATCAACTGTTGTTATTCACAGGTGTGTTACATGTGTATATGTGCTCTGGGAAGTATTAGTATTATGGTATGTCCGTGTATTGTGGAGTAATGAAGTTAATTACATGACGACGAATAAGCTAACGATGCTATCTTCGTGTAATGCTAACGGCGACGAATTAGCTAACGATGCTAACGTCATGAAATGCTAATGGCGACGAATTAGCTAATGATGCTAACGTCATGTAATGCTAACCGATTTGTAGTGTTTACGGGAAACAGAGCCGCCACTGTGATACATCGACCTTTTACGATATATGCTTTTTGCGTTGTTTTCAGACAAGATATAGGATGAGACGGTACCGTTTATATCGATATAGTTTGTTGTGTAAAATACATAACCCGTTTCTAACACGTGGGGCGTCCTGACGGCCGACGTAGACGAGGTGGGGCGAGGTTCTTAACACGTTTCTTGCCATTTTGACCGCCGCGGTTTTTAAACTATATTCTGTCAAGATAGATACCCAGTTGAGATATTAATGCAGTACATATGTTAGTATGTCTGTTAAAGAACTAACTGACACCAAAATTAACATTTTAACAACGTTTAAAACCGTTTTTCAAACAATTTAAAATGTCCGCCGTCCAACGCCTGTAAGCGCTGCAACACCTCAGTGGTTCATGGCGCGTCTGAAATGGCGGCTGTTACCAGACATGTTGGCAATAATCACAAATCAAGTTTAGACCATTTCTCTGTACTGGGGAACGCTAGTGTGTTTCTAGGACAGAGCAGCGAACCCCCCCCCCCCAAAAAAAAGAAAAAAAGTTTATTTACAATAAACAGGTATACAATTACCATACAGAGGGGAAAAAAACAAAACAGATTTGTACAGACAAGGGAGTTCAGTGTCGACTCGTTTTAAGTCCTGTCAGAGTTCATATAAAATATACTTGATTTAAAATATCACAAGTCTTTATACACACCTTGATTTTCAGTGAAGGTGCCATACTACTGGAGTTCAACAACAGGTGGATGAAAGCAGGGTTTGGAGCCAGACCATTTAGATTTGTGGATGTGGAATTTACCAAGAATAACCGAAAACTGAATTATATAAGTAATATTGTTTACCGTCCCATAAAACACAAAATATAACATCACATCAAATACATTAATCTGTCCCTTAGTACCCACTTTACCATTTACAAAGTCTTGCATGTCAATCTCGGTAATAGGCTAACTGTTCAGTTGCAAGTCAAAGCCACATGTGAGATGTCACGAGAACTTGTATTAAAACAGATTAAACGGATCAAAATAAAAAGTAAAGACGGTGCTTCCTTCCCTGTTTTAAAATATACTGCTGCTACGCAATATATCAACATGCAAATGAAACTTCGCAAAGGACATGACGCGACCAACACACGTCATAGTGACATGACGCGCACGATCACGTGCAAGTTAAGAGCGGTCATTTTGACCACCCATGGTCGTTTTAGGTAGATCCTATAGCATTATTTATTTATTTATTGCAATTGATGTAAAACTCAAATACCAATATATGCAATTTTAGTAGAATTCAGGGAGCGGCTGGTCTGTATCTTTTTTTCCACAAAGTTTTTAAACTGAATGCGGTTTGCATTCTGAGAGATGGGTCTATTTTTATTTAACAGAGTCCATTTTAGATCATTTTTCATTTGCATGTTGATGTATTTTGCAGCTGTATATTTTAAAACAGGGAAGGAAACCCTGTCTTTGCATTTTATTATTATTATTTATTGTAAGGGCTGCTATAGCTATCCTGATAAACTAAATAAAAGAGAAGAGCCTTGTGGCTGACACATGTTCCACTTGTCTCTTTGGTCCAAGAATGATTCTTCCTTCGCGTTTTAAGTATTTATTTAAACTTGCTTGAAGACATACAGTGAAATACTGAACTGCACCCAAGAAATAACAACTTTTAACCTGTCCTAATACACGTATACACAAGGCACGAATACACGTAGGCTATACACGGTCAGAAAAACCGTGTGGCTCCACTCTTCCATTCTAGGCAACGCCCCCTTCCGATTACTTCCTCTTCCGGAGCACGTTAACCCAGGAACACCCTTCTCCAGTTCTTAAAGTGACATGCACCTATCTAAGACTACACAGCAAACTTAATACATACATAAAAAAGCAGTTACCTAAAGTATACGATGTGTAAAAAGTAAATATTTAAACTAATTATTCAAATTACTAACTAAACCATTAAATATTAAACATTAGGAGACATTTGGCTCCTACATTACTGGCCCCTACTTGTTCTGATAATTCTAAAGCCTAGAACAATTACCACATCCATAACAAATTCATATCAAATTACATGAATGAACAATGAACAGGCATTTGTATTATCAAACATCTGATGTTACAAAATATGAAAAGGAAGTGCTTGGTAAGCACACTGACCAATATTTTGCCAGTCAGCTTGACAGGTCCGTTTTCTGAAAGAAAAAGGAAACAGAGAGAGAGAGCCAGAGGTTTCCAGCACATGGCTCATCGTGCGAGCTGTCTTTACCACCTGCTCATTTAGATTCCATGAGGAGACAGATCTTTGTGATGGGTCTGTCCAAGATGTTGGTCTCTTGTCTTGATGCGAACTCTGCGAACAAGCCCCGTCTTGTCTGGAATTGCTTCAGTGACTTTTCCCATAATCTATGAATTTCTTGGAGCACAGTCATCCGTCAGAAGAACCACATCACCTTCTGCAAAGTTTCTTGATGCTGTGGACCATCGTTGCCGCTCCTGGAGTGGAGGTAGGTACTCTTTAATCCATCTCTTCCAAAACAAATATGACACATATTGTACCTGCCTCCATCTACGCCGTGAGTAGAGATCATCCTTGTCGAATAATCCTGGTGGTAATGATGGTTTCACCTTCAGCAGCAGGAGCTGATTGGGCGTCAGTGCCTCCAAGTCATTTGGGTCACTAGATGCCGTTGTGATAGGTCGGCTGTTGATGATTGACTCAGCCTCACATAAGACTGTGTGAAGGCTTTCTTCATCAAGGACTTGTTCTCTCACAGTGGAATTCAGCACCTTCCAACTGATCTTTATTAACCACTCCCGCACTCCGCCATGATGAGAAGCTGTGGGAGGGTTAAATGTCCATTTAATCCCATATTGATGAAACAAATGCTGAAATTTGGAGGCGTTCCAGTCAGCAATGGCTGTCTTCAGCTCACGATTGTCCCCAACAAAGTTTGTCTCATTATCTGAACGAATCTCTTTCACTTGTCCCCTCCTTGCTATAAAGCGCTGGACTGCGTTTATGCACGAGTCTGTGTCCAATGATGAGGCAAGCTCAATGTAAACTGCACGAACAGCTAAACAAGTGAATATAACACCAAATCTCTTGGTGAGGCTTCTTCCACGTTTCACCTCAAATGGTCCAAAATAGTCCATCCCAGCTCTGGTGAAGGGTGTATCATCTGGTATCAACCGATCTCGCGGAATATCATCCATTAGTTGTTTCCCAACTGTTCCATGTAAGCGACGGCATGTAACAGGAGTTTGAGATAACCTTTGGAATGGCTGTGTTGGCACTAGGGATCCAAAATCTCTGCCGCAGTTCGGAGAGCATATGATTGCGGCCTCCATGACCAGTTTCCTCATGGATCTGTCGTAGAACTTCAACAATGGGAAAGTCTCTAGACAGAATGACAGGCTGCTTACAACTTTCTGGCATAGCCACTCGACAGCCTTCCACCAACTCGCAACAGACCATCTTGAAACACAGGGTTCAGCTTTTCTTTTTTTTTACATTTATATTGGATTTTTCCCTTTTTCTCCCAATTTAGTTGCCAATCGATGCCTATTTTAATTCAAACATCCCCCCTCGTACTGCATGCGTTCGCCAACTGCATCTCTCCGGCCGGCAGTCTCGAAGGAGACGCCTCCCCACTTTCGTGACAAGGGGAATCCAGGCCGAACCTTTTCCGACACACACAGAGACGCATTCATGTGACGAACACAAGCCTACTCCGCCCCCATCCCGAAGACAGCGTTGCCAATTATTGCTGCTTCGTCGAGTCCGGCCATAGTCGGATCTGACGAGACCGGGGTTGAACCCCGTTCCCCAGTGGGCAACTGCATCGACACAAAGCCGATGCTTAGACTGCTACACCACCGTGGACCCTTAGCATTCAGCTTTTACAAGTGGCTACTGCGCTTCACATTTTGTCCCTTGAGAAGAGCTAAAATATCATCAGAGAACTTCTCTTTCTGACAGAATTTGATCACGTCCTGTCCTGACAAGTTGATATGGCTGTTTCATCTGGAGCAAGAGATTTCAGGCAGTCATCCATGTAGAAATTTTTCAACACTGTCTCTACTACTTCAGCTTTGAACTACCCACTCTGGTCTTCAGCTCACTTTCTCAGAGCAAAACTGGCACAGGTAAGTGAAGACGTAGCCCAAAACAACAGTACGGTCACTTTGTGCTCAGTCAAGGCTTGGTTATAGTCAACACCGATCCACAAAAGGAAACTGAGTAAATCAAAGTCGTCATCAGGCTCTCCAACCTGGTGGAACGTTGCTTCCACATCTGCCATGATTGCAACGGGGTCTGAATCGGATTACAACGCCAGTTAGACTACTGGTCATGTCTGGTCCTTGAAGAAGCTGCTCATTTAAGGATGTGCCTTGATAGGGTGCAGCGCAGTCGAACACAAGTCTCAGTTTCTGTTTCACTGGGTGGTATACTGCATGGTGCAGTATATACCACACTTTCCCTTCCGTGTCAATTCTTCATTGGACAGCTACATTGCATAGGCCTTTTGAATAGGCTGTTCCATGAAATCTGTGTATTCCTGTTGAAAGCAGGCATTCCTGATGAACTTCCACTGTAAGTTGTGTGCTCGCTGTTCAGCTATCTTGGGATTAGTTCTTTGCGCAGCAGACACTCCCACTGTTATTGGCGGTGAATTGGTATTGTTTTAATGTTTTTTGATCTAATGTGATTGGACAATTCTCATGACTGTCAATCATCTTCACACCCACCATGATGCCTCGTCTTGACTGTCAATCCTCCACCGTCTACGAACCCTGATAATCTCTATAGGCTACACTGTCCTTCTTAATAACTCTGTGGACATTAAAGCAGCTGTCAGGTGTGCTGCACCAAGGTAAATTGCACCCCCCCCAAAAAAAATAAAAAAATAGCACCAGCCACCGCTGGTTTAAATGCGCTGAGTTATATTGGGGTTTGTGTGACTGTTAAGTGGAAAGTAGTCATTTGGGACCAAGGTAAGGTTTAAGAAGACCAGAGGAGAAAATGTGCAGCATTAATTTGGCCTACTAGTTTATTTTATTTTTTTTAATCTTCAATGTGTTTTGCTCAGTGGCGTGTGGTGTTGTCACAAACTGTAGTTGAAATAGAAAACATGTAAGTTTTTTTGACACAGGATACAGGTGCTCAGAAATGGACAAAGAGGATCAACAAGTGGGCAAAAGCGGGCAGAGCGGCCAAGAAAGGGAAAGCATGAAGGTGTGTTAGCTTCTGATGAGCACTGACTAATTTCATGGACTATCGATGGTGTTTAGAAAATGAGTTGATATTTCATCTGTGTGGACTGTATGGAAAACGTGATACTTATGACTTGTTCCTGGCACAGAGGGCGACTCTTCTGATGATGCCGTGCACAGTGTCTCAGCTCCTGTCCGCTGCAGAAGTCAATAGTGCTTTCCGTATTGGCGACTTGGAGCTCAACCAGGTAGGAAGAAATGAACAAAAACCTCAAACCTAAACTGTACAATGGCTAAGATCAAGTTGTGTGAACTTGTGTGTGTGTGTGTGTGTGTGTGTGTGTGTATGTGGGTATGTGTTAAAATAGATATCTGTAGTGGGCGTTGTCAGAAGATGTGTTCCTTCGGAGGTCAAAATCCAGTACTCTGTGGATGACATGACTGGTCCACCTATAGACGTGACACAGTGGGTGAATTCAGAGGCGAGTACTTTCTACAAAGATGTGTCGAGAAATACTGCAAACGTCCTTGTCAATAATCTTTTTTTTTTGTTCCTACCAGGCTCCAGGTGTGCCGTGCAGTTCAGTTGTCCTTGGACAATATGTGAAGGTTATAGGAAGTCTCAGGAACATTCAGGTAGATGAAGGTAGATTTTAGGTATTAAGTAAATATGAGTACGTCAGTAGTTTTTTTGTTTATTCAAATGATTATCATATGGCCTTGTTCCTGTATTCTACATTGTGCAACAAGTAGAATCTGTCGTACTTTGTTTTTTTAATAACATGGAGTAATTTTCCCTGAGAATTAGGGACAGAGATCACTGCTGGCAGGGAACGTCCGTCATGTTGAGGATCTCAATGAAATCACATCCCACATGTTGGAAGTTGTCCAAGCCCATATGCAGCGTTCCAGAATTGCTCATGAAAGGGTATTGGAGCCTGTGTTCATCTAAAAAGAAATCCTTTGAACTTTTACTTATGTGAAATCACTGACAAATCACTGACAAATGCTGGATGTTTTTTTTTTGTATTATTATTAGGTGGGTGACATGCATACCAACAGGATGGATATACCTGGAACAGTCAACAGTGACAGACGTGTTGATGGTCATTCTGAGGAGAAGGCAGCTTATGGTTTATCCACCATCCAGAGGCAGGTTAGTCCTGTGTTTCAGTTTGATAGGACACTTCTGCTTACATAATAGACACCACAAAGAGACTCAGCAATGGGGGGTCTGGGTGGCGTGGTGGTCTATTCCATTACCTATCAACACGGGGATCGCTGGTTCCAATCCCCGTGTTACCTCCGGCTTGGTCGGGCGTCCCTACAGACCCAATTGACTGTGTCTGCGGGTGGGGAGCCAGATGTGGGTATGTGTCCTGGTAGCTGCAGTAGCGCCTCCTCTGCTTGGTCGGGGCACCTGTTCGGGCGGGAGGGGGATAGTGTGATCCTCCCATGCGATCCGTCCCCCTGGTGAAACTCCTCATTCTCAGGTGAAAAGAACCGGCTGGCGACTCCACATGTATCGGAGGAGACGTGGTAGTTTGCAGCCCTTCTCGGATCGGCAGAAGGGGTGGAGCGGTGACCAGCATGGCTCGGAAGAGTGGGGTAATTGTCCGGATACAGCTGGGGAGAAAAAAAGGGGGGGATGCTCAGCAATCACCTGTCAATACCAGCTGCCCTGAGGATTCAATGTTACCATAAGCATCAACTGGCAATCCCCACCACTAGCTCCTCTGGAGTAGAAATGAAAACTGCTCCATAAATGTGTTGGACTGGAATTTGACTTTATTTCTTGCCTTTTGTAAGGTATGGACGGCGATAAAGAGTTGCTCCCTCCATGATGGCATCAGTTTCATGGACTTGAGCATGGACCTTGGATTCCTCAGCAGTACATCCATCAGGTATCTTCTGAGCTGACCACTGATATTTTTGATTTTTATCCAAAAATTAGAATAAAATGCTTCAACTGCTGAGTTTTGCCTGTTCTCATGCAGAAGGACCTTGCAGTTTCTCCTCCATGAAGGTTTCATCTATTCAACTATTGATGAGGACCACTTCAAGTCCATTTGATAACCTAGAAATAACACGGGTAATGTTTCCATGTACCTTTCCCTCATGGTATTAAGTGATATGCCTGATTTCTAAATTATCGTGATATCACGTTTTACTCCCCAGTATTGTCCAGGTTATCTTGTTTTTCTCCCCTGGAGGAGCTGGAGGGCGTTGACGGGGAGAGGGACATCTGGAGTGCCCTGCTTAGCTTGCTGCCACCGTGACCTGATCCTGGAGAAGCGGCTGATGATGAATGAATGAATGAATGAATGAATGAATGAATGAATGAATATCTCGTTTTTCTTTCACAAATGATGATCTGACATGTTTTATTAATTTATACAAAGATTATAATCCCATGCCTGTACAAACGTATAGTTTGTAGTTCTTTTTTAAAATATTGTAGTATACTGATTTCCAGGCATCCTTACGGTAGTCTTTTGAACATTGTTGGTAGTAGTTGTTCACAATTCCTGTTTTTTTGCGGGGATACGTTTTTGTTCTATTCCACGAAATAGGAACGGAGTTAAATATATGCGTGGTGAACTGAATCACTAACGAGACTGCACGTGAAGAATGTGTGCAAAGTGTGGGTCAGAGTCTGTGCCTGTCGCGAGCAGGAGCTGACTTGCATCAGAGCTCTTGAACTGACCGGGATTCACACTTGCGTTGTCGTGGAACACTCTTCTGTAATTCATTGGGTCGCTCCCACAACACATCAAGCGCACCACCGTACGTAGGCCTACCAGTATCTCGGGTTTAAGTTATAGTAAAGAGCTCCAGTTTATTTTATTTGACTGGGTGCACTCATTTATGGGAATTACTGGTTGATGTTTTAGGATAATATAAATAATATTCAAGGGGTCAGTGTTAAAAGGGTTTCAAAGTTAAGAGAGTTAACATGTTTTTTTTCTTCTTTTCATTTGAAATGATTTGAGTTGATTAACTATAGACCAATTCAGTGTCTTGTATAGGTAAAACACCTCTCTAATTACAAGAGTCATTGGGTTATTATTTTACTGTATTACAGTACATCTTGTGAATCACTATACATGTTATTTTTGAGTAACCCAATTCTTTTGTGTTTGAGTTCTATGGGTCAGGTGGTTTCTCTAAAACACCTTATGGGGTTATAGAAGATATATTCCTGTCACACTTTTATATCCTGGGAGGCAGTTAGACACATAGTAGTGTTCCTAGTCACTCCAGGTGGAGGCACCGCGCTAAGCATCACTGAGGGTAACACTCTGTCCTCTCAGATTAGAAGGGGCATTGGAAGGGGGTTACATTTTGGAAATATGTACGATGATGTTTGAGCAAAATAAATCATCCATTCAAGAGGACAGTTATGTTGAGGACCTACCTGTGAAGGAGGCTGCCCTTTCACCTGTCCCAAGTGAGCACAGCAGGACCAGTGAGTAGGGGCCTCAGCAGAACAGACGACCTAAGGTCTTCACATGTGATCGACTTGGCTCACCAGCTTGCTGCAGTTTGAGGACACCACCACATCATACAATCTTTAAGGTGCCATGGACACAGACTGTGCAGCCAGACTACTACCAGCAACCCTGTGGACATGGACGGCAGGAACATTGTTATCACACTCGAGTCACCACACATCGCTGGACTGTGTTAAGTGTATGTCGCTAAATGGAGGCTGTAGGTAACACAGACCAAAAGAGAATGTGAAGGACTCTGGGTATTGACCCATATGAAAGAATGTACCAGAAGAGTTCCAGTCTGTAACCAAACTGTGAAAGTGACTGAAAAGAACTGAATGTATCAAAGGAGTTCCAGTCTGTAAACCAGTGTTTTGTACATGGTTGGTGGTATTCGAGCACTTCAGGTTAAAGGTAATGATGTTGAGGAGAACATTAATGTTGAGGGGTAGTATGTGACCGATGGAATAATGTTCATTACCAGCATTTCATGTTATATTTTATCCTATGTTTAAAATGTTTGTCGTCAGCTGCAGCAGTTTGAGAACAGTAATTCCTGTTTCCATGTGTTTTGTGTTGATAATGTCACCCCAGTCCGACTCGAGTCCTGAATTTCTGGACTCGTGACTCGACTTGGACTTAAGCACTGATGACTCGGACTCTGTTGTGCTCGATCCAATACACCACAGACTCGAACACTGGGGACTCGACTCGGACTCGAGGTTTAGTGACTAGACTACAACACTGGTGTGTGTGTACATGCTTGCGAGTGCATTAGTTTGGCTATTACGTCACAACGTAAATAAACTCCCTCTGAAGTGGTGACAGCTGTGTCAGTTTTGTTTAATGTAGACCTTTTTTATTTGTATGTCAGCTGTTTTACGGTGCCAGAGTAGCGCACTGGTGCCCATGTTGGAACTCGACTCAGATTCAACCTTGATGACTCGGACTCAGACTGGGGTAATGGGGCCTGACTCGAATTAGACTCGGAACCGATCTGGAACACTGGGGACTCGAGACTCGATTCGGACTCGAGGTTTAGTGACTCGACTACAACACTGTCACCCTAACACCAGCAGCACTGAGTAGTTGTAGTTACCAGACGGTTCCAGCAGGGGCAATGTAGCGCTGTTGTGCTCAGTGCCGTCTTGTGTGCAGCGCCGTGTGGTCAGAGAGAGTCTGGCCAGCTGTCTACATCGGCGCCATATTGCCTACCAACTGGTAGACGGCGCCATGCGCGCTCTTCAAAATCGGGCTGACTTCATGCTCTGTCAAGCTGCTCTTTCAAAGAAATAAGGGAAAACAGAGACGGGTTGCCGGAGAGGTTCTCAGGCGCGGTGGGCGTGGCTATGGTGCGGTAGGCGTGGCAAACGTAGCGGCGGGCATAATGGGAAGGACGCTGGTACCTTTCGAGTGTTGTGAGTGAAGTTGGAGTCAGCGGGAGTGAACTGGACGGTACTGGTGGTAACTAGATATACCTAGAACATGCGATGATCCAGGGGGCGCACCGGACCGACCGTGAATCTTTGTTTCGTCAAACGACGTAACAATGGAGGACACATTGGCCTAGAGCAGTGATACTCAACCCGAGGCTCCTTTAAGACTAATTGTGGATCTTTTAAGTCCTACTTAAAAAATAAATAAAAACTAAAAAATATTGTCAGCAGAATTCATCAATGTTTCATTCTCATTCATTCGCAAGACACATCAATCTATTACGCTCCCACCCCTCAACCACCTGAACTACCAATTAGCCCATTGGAGTATATGGAGATACACACGAAAGCAAATGTTTTTATTTGCAGTAACATGTATTTTATGTTTGACCTCTGACCCTCTATGTCCATTGGTTGTGTATGTTGTATAAATGTCCGCGCGCTACTCTGGTGCGCGCCCTTGGAAGAAGACAGAGCAAGAGGGTCACTCATGTGTTTTCGTGCCTGCTTAACGCAGTGGTTTTGTAATGTTACTACGGTCTAGCAAATAAAAGAGGAAGACCAAGATGCACCTTGATCGTTGTGGTGTAACGTGCATGGATAAGTAGACACGTTGGTCCTTGACTAACGGGTCGGACCCTTTAGTCGACTGGTTAATGTTGTCGCTTGCGGTGTGGGAGATACGGGTTCGCGTCCCGGTTGTGACGACGATATCCCGGACTGCCCCCCCGAATTCGCTACAATATTTCAGTTATCCTGTAGATACACGAGAACAACAGTATAAGTTCCACTTGGGAAAGGGGACAGATAAGCAGCATTAAGAGGAAAGAAATGGAGATATGGCAGAAACGCTGGGAGGAAGACCAGAAAAGTAAGGTGTTGTGGTGATACACATTTGAGGGTAGATTCACCAGGGGCTGCTGCTCCTTTAAGGCAGACATTTTAGAGTGCTGACGTAGGCACTGTTTCCGGTTTCCGGGGTGAGCCATGTTTTGCAGCAGCCTAGCGGTTAGCCGGTTGCCACGGGAGATTGTGCTGCATCGGTGTTGTTTTGTGTGGCGAGTAAACGGAATTGACTCGACTCGATCTCTCCGTCTCCTCATCCCTGCATTCCTGCAGGTTATTACACAATACCAAAAACTGTCACAACAAAGAGCTATAAATAAAGGAAGAGAAGGGAGGAAATCATAGTAACAAGACTGATTGGATCACACAGGATTAAGTGGCACGTTGTTTATAATGGGGAAAAGGGACGGTGGTAAGTGTGAGAACTGTGGAGTTAAAGAAAACGCTGAACATGTAATATTGCGTTATAACATGTATGACGTGGAAAGAGAAAGGTTACAGTCCAAGAGGCGGGACGGGAGTGGAATCTGATGAGGAAACTGGGAACAGAAGGAGAGGCAGAGGGGAGTAAAATCACCAGGAAGGCACTCTTTACTTGCTTAAGTGACACTGCAGATGGGTCTAATTTAAGAAATAAGGTAAAATGACCTGTTGTTACCCACTGTTGTACAGTAGATGGCGGTATGGACGTTAAAGGCGTTTGCGATCAGCTATTATAATGAGAGAAGAAGAAGCAGAAGTAGACGACGTGTCACTTCAGATCAGCTGTTGGTGTTCAGAGGTGTGTTAAATGTGTATATGTGCTCTGGGAAGTATCAGTATTATGTTATATCCGTGTATTGTGGAGTAATGAAGTTAATTACATGACGACGGATAAGCTAACGATGCTAACTTTGTGTAATGCTAACGGCGACGAATTAGCTAACGATGCTAACGTCATGAAATGCTAACCGATTTGTAGTGTGTAGGGGAAACAGAGCGGACACTGTGCTACATCGACCTTTTACGTTATATTCTGTTTGCGTTATTTTCAGACAAGATATAGAATGAGACGGTACCGTTTATATCGATATAGTTTGTTGTGTAAAATACATAACCTGTAAATGACCCTCTAGTGTCATTGGTTGTTTGTGATTTGAGTGACTTTTATTTTGAAAACCGCAAACGGAAGTAGAGACATCAGGCGGGATTCTGTCAGTAATCCTTCGTCATTCAATGAAAATGTGAACGTTTCTCTGAATCTTGTAAGAAGAATTTCCCTCGTTATTACTGGATTGATTACAAGGTATTTACTGTGCCTTTTTTCTGTAATCTGATGGTATTGATTTCGTTTTGTACCTGTTCTATATTTTGCTGGATATAACTCAAACGTTACTCTTTAGAGAGTGGTGATTTCTTTGCTAGTAACCCTGACTTCTAATGCCTGGCTAGGCAACGTCATTCTACATTGGGTACTGCTCTGCGCAGCATGCATGTTCATTGACAGTTTATTTTTCTGTAGATTGTGGGAAGAGAAGTTGCATCTTATTTTGGTTAGCCCCCAGTTGGAGAGAGAGAACAAGGTATGTCATATTGTCTTGTTTTCAGTGGGATAGGATTGTGTACTTGTTCTGCTGTAGGCTATTTTTCTATGTAACTGACCTAATTTACTGCACTGTTCAAGAAAAGCCATTAATGCAAAGAAAATTCTATGTTGATGTTTGGATTGTATATTATTATTTATGAGATATCTAAGAGTATTTTCTGTTTTTTCATCTCAGCTCTTACGTTGTGGATTGTTAAATAAACACATTAAACATCAGTAAAAAAGAGTACGACCATCTGCCTTCTGGGGACGCTACATAACCCGTTTCTAACACGTGGGGCGTCCTGATGGACGACCTAGACGAGGTGGGGCGAGGTTCTTAACACGTTTCTTGCCATTTCGACCGCCGCTGTTTTTAAACTATATTCTGTCAAGATAGATACCCAGTTGAGATATTAATGCAGTACATATGTTAGTATGTCTGTTAAGGAACTAACTGGCACCAAAATTAACATTTTAATAACTTTTAAAACCGTTTTTCAAACAATTTAAAATGGCCGCCGTCCAACGCCTGTAAGCACTGCAACACCTCGGTGGTTCATATTGCGTCTGAAATGGCGGCTGTTACCAGACATGTTGGCAATAATCACAAATCAAGTTTAGACCATTTCTCTGTACTGGGGAACGCTAGTGTGTTTCTAGGACAGAGCAGCGAACCCCCCCCCCAAAAAAGAAAAAAAGTTTATTTACAATAAACAGGTATACAATTACCATACAGAGGAAAAACAAAACGGATTTGTACAGAAAAGGGGAGTTCAGTGTCGACTCGTTTTAAGTCCTGTCAGAGTTCATATAAAATGTACTTGATTTAAAATATCACAAGTCTTTATACACACCTTGATTTTCAGTGAAGGTGCCATACTACTGGAGTTCAACAACAAGTGGATGAAAGCAGGGTTTGGAGCCAGACCATTTAGAGATGTGGAATTTACCAAGAATAACCGAAAGCTGAATTATATAAGTAATATTGTTTTCCGTCCCATAAAACACAAAATATAACATCACATCTAATACATTAATCTGTCCCTTAGTACCCACTTTACCATTTACAAAGTCTTGCATGTCAATCTCGGTAGTAGGCTAAATGTTCAGTTGCAAGTCAAAGCCACATGTGAGATGTCACAAGAACTTGTATTAAAACAGATTAAACGGATCAAACTAAAAAGTAAAGACGGTGTTTCCTTCCCTGTTTTAAAATATACTGCTGCTACACAATATATCAACATTCAAATAAAACTTCGCAAAGGACATGACGCGACCAACACACGTCATAGTGACATGACGCGCACGATCACGCGCAAGTTACGAGCGGTCATTTTGACCACCCGTGGTCGTTTTAGGTAGATCCTATAGCATTATTTATTTATTTGTTGCAATTGATCTAAAACTCAAATACCAATATATGCAATTTTAGTAGAATTCAGGGAGCAGCTGGTCTGTATCTTTTTTTCCACAAAGTTTTTAAACTGAATGCGGTTTGCATTCTGGCAGATGGGCCTATTTTTTATTTAACAGAGTACATTTTAGATCATTTTTCATTTGCATGTTGATGTATTTTGCAGCTGTATATTTTAAAACAGGGAAGGAAACCCTGTCTTTGCATTTTATTATTATTATTTATTGTAAGGGCTGCTATAGCTATCCTGATAAACTAAATAAAAGAGAAGAGCCTTATGGCTGACACATGTTCCACTTTTCTGTTTGGTCCAAGAATGATTCTTCCTTCGCGTTTTAAGTATTTGTTTAAACTTGCTTGAAGACATACAGTGAAATACTGAACTGCATCCAAGAAATAACAACTTTTAACCTGAGCTAATACACGTATACACAAGGCACGAATACACGTAGGCTATGCACGGTCAGAAAAACCGTGTGGCTCCACTCTTCCATTCTAGGCAACGCCCCCTTCCGATTACTTCCTCTTCCGGAGCGCGTTAACCCAGGAACACCCTTCTCCAGTTCTTAAAGTGACATGCACCTATCTAAGACTACACAGCAAACTTAATACATACATTAAAAAAGCAGTTACCTAAAGTATACGATGTGTAAAAAGTAAGTATTTAAACTAATTATTCAAATTACTAATTAAACCATTAAATATTAAGCATTAGGAGACATTTGGCTCCTACATTACCGGCCCCTACTTGTTCTGATAATTCTAAAGCCTAGAACAATTACCACATCCATAACAAATTTCATATCAAATTACATCAATACGTACAATGAACAGGCATTTGTATTATCAAACATCTGATGTTACAAAAGATGAAAAGGAAGTGCTTGGTAAGCACACTGACCAATATTTTGCCAGTCAGCTTGACAGGTCCGTTTTCTGAAAGAAAAAAGAAACAGAGAGAGAGAGCCAGAGGTTACCAGCACATGGCTCATCGTGCGAGCTGTCTTTACCACCTGCTCATTTAGATTCCATGAGGAGACAGATCTTTGTGATGGGTCTGTCCAAGATGTTGGTCTCTGTCTTGATGCGAGCTCTGCGAACAAGCCCCGTCTTGTCTGGAATTGCTTCAGTGACTTTTCCCATAATCCATGAATTTCTTGGAGCACAGTCATCCGTCAGAAGAACCACATCGCCTTATGCAAAGTTTCTTGATGCTGTGGACCATCGTTGCCGCTCCTGGAGTGGAGTTAGGTACTCTTTTATCCATCTCTTCCAAAACAAATCTGACACATATTGTACCTGCCTCCATCTACGCCGTGAGTAGAGATCATCCTTGTCAAATAATCCTGTTGGTAATGATGGTTTCACCTTCAGCAGCAGGAGCTGATTGGGCGTCAGTGCCTCCAAGTCATTTGGGTCACTAGATGCCTTTGTGATAGGTCGGCTGTTGATGATCGACTCAACCTCACATACGACTGTGTGAAGGCTTTCTTCATCAAGGACTTGTTCTCTCACAGTGGAATTCAGCACCTTTCCAACTGATCTTTATTAACCACTCCCGCACTCCGCCATGATGAGAAGCTGTGGGAGGGTTAAATGTCCATTTAATCCCATATTGATGAAACAAATGCTGAAAATTTGGAGGCGTTCCAGTCAGCAATGGCTGTCTTCAGCTCACGATTGTCCCCAACAAAGTTTGTCTCATTATCTGAACGAATCTCTTTCACTTGTCCCCTCCTTGCTATAAAGCGCTGGACTGCGTTTATGCACGAGTCTGTGTCCAATGATGAGGCAAGCTCAATCTAAACTGCACGAACAGCTAAACAAGTGAATATAACACCAAATCTCTTTGTGAGGCTTCTTCCACGTTTCACCTCAAATGGTCTGAAATAGTCCATCCCAGCTCTGGTGAAGGGTGGATCATCTGGTATCAACCGATCTCGCGGAAGATCATCCATTAGTTGTTTCCCAACTGTTCCATGTAAGCGACGGCATGTAACAGGAGTTTGAGAGAACCTTTCGAATGGCTGTGTTGGCACTAGGGATCCAAAATCTCTGCCGCAGTTCGGAGAGCATATGATTGCGGCCTCCATGACCAGTTTCCTCATGGATCTGTCGTAGAACTTCAACAATGGGAAAGTCTCCAGACAGAATGACAGGCTGCTTACAACTTTCTGGCATAGCCACTCGACAGCCTTCCACCAACTCGCAACAGACCATCTTGTAACACAGGGTTCAGCTTTTCTTTTTTTTTACATTTATTTCTGATTTTTCCCAATTTAGTGGCCAATCGATCCCTATTTTAATTCAAACACCCCCCCTCGTACTGCATGCGTTCGCCAACTGCATCTCTCCGGCCGGCAGTCTCGAAGGAGACGCCTCCCCACTTTCATGACAAGGCGAATCCAGGCCGAACCACTGCTTTTTCTAACACACACAGAGATGCATTCATGTGACGAACACAAGCCGACTTCGGCCCCCTCCCGAAGACAGCTTTGCCAGTTATTGCTGCTTCGTCGAGTCCGGCCATAGTCGGATCTGACGAGACCGGGGTTGAACCCCAGTCCACAGTGGGCAACTGCATCGACACGAAGCTGATGCTTAGACTGCTACACCACTGTTGACCCTTAGGGTTTAGCTTTTACAAGTGGCTACTGAGCTTCACATTTTGTCCCTTGAGTAGAGCTAAAATCTCATCAGAGAACTTCTCTTTCTGACAGAATTTGATCACGTCTTGTCCTGACACATGGGTATGGCTGTTTCATCTGTAGCAACAGATTTCAGGCAGTCATCCATGTAGACATTTTCAACACTGTCTCTACGACTTCAGCTTTGAACTACCCACTCTGGTCTTCAGCACACTCTCTCAGAGCAAAACTGGCACAGGTAGGTGAAGACGTAGCCCAAAACAACAGTACAGTCACTTTGTGCTCAGTCAAGGCTTGGTTATAGTCATCACCGATCCACCAAAGGAAACTGAGTAAATCAAAGTCGTCATCAGGCTCTCTAACCTGGTGGAACGTTGCTTCCACATCTGCCATGATTGCAACGGGGTCTGAATCGGATTACAACGCCAGTTAGACTACTGGTCATGTCTGGTCCTTGAAGAAGCTGCTCATTTAAGGATGTGCCCTGATAGGGTGCAGCGCAGTCGAACACAAGTCTCAGTTTCTGTTTCACTGGGTGGTATACTGCATGGTGCAGTATATACCACACTTTCCCTTCCATGTCAATTCTTCATTGGACAACTGCACTGCATAGCCCTTTTGAATAAGCTGTTCCATGAAATCTGTTTATTCCTGTTGAAAGCAGGCATTCCTGATGAACTTCCACTGTAAGTTGTGTGCTCGCTGTTCAGCTATCTTACGATTAGTTCTTTGCGCCCCAGACACTCCCACTTTTATTGGCGGTGAATTGGTATTGTTTTAATGTTTTTTGATCTAATGTGATTGGACAATTCTCATGACTGTCAATCATCTTCACACCCACCACGACGCCTCGTCTTGACTGTCAATCATCCACCGTCTACAAACCCTGATAAACTCTATAGGCTACACTGTCCTTCTTAATAACTCTGTGGACATTAAAGCAGTTGTCAGGTGTGCTGCACCAAGGTAAATTGCCCCCCCCCCAAAAAAAATAAAGAAATAGCACCAGCCACCGCTGGTTTAAATGCGCTGAGTGATACTGGGGTTTGTGTGACTTTTAAGTGGAAAGTAGTCATTTGGGACCAAGGTAAGATTTAAGAAGACCAGAGTAGAAAATGTGCAGCATAAGTTTTGCCTACTAGTTTATGTTTTTTTTTCAAATTTTCATTGTGTTTTGCTCAGTGGCGTGTGGTGTTGTCACAAACTGTAGTTGAAATAGAAAACATGTAAGTTTTTTTGACACAGGATACAGGTGCTCAGAAATGGACAAAGAGGATCAACAAGTGGGCAAAAGCAGGCAGAGCGGCCAAGAAAGGGAAAGCATGAAGATGTGTTAGCTGCTGATGAGCACTGACTAATTTCATGGACTATCGATGGTGTTTAGAAAATGAGTTGATATTTCATCTGTGTGGACTGTATGGAAAACGTGATACTTATGACTTGTTCCTGGCACAGAGGGCGACTTCAGATAATGCCGTGCACAGTGTCTCAGCTCCTGTCCACTGCAGAAGTCAATGGTGCTTTCCGTATTGGCGACTTGGAGCTCAACCAGGTAGGAAGAAATGAACAAAAACCTTAAACCTAAACTGCACAATGGCTAAGATCAAGTTGTGTGAACTTGTGAGTGTGTGTGTGTGTGTGTGTATGTGTTAAAATAGATATCTGTAGTGGGCGTTGTCAGAAGATGTGTTCCTTCGGAGGTCAAAATCCAGTACTCTGTGGATGACATGACTGGCCCACCTATAGACGTGACACAGTGGGTGAATTCAGAGGCGAGTACTTTCTACAAAGATGTGTCGAGAAATACTGCAAACATACTTGTCAAACATGTTTTTTTTTGTTCCTACCAGGCTCCAGGTGTGCCGTGCAGTTCAGATGTCCTTGGACAATATGTGAAGGTTATAGGACGTCTCAGGAACATTAAGGTAGATGAAGGTATATTTTAGGTATAAAGTAAATATGAGTACGTCAGTATTTTTTTGTTTATTCAAATGATTATCATATGGCCTTGTTCCCGTATTCTACATTGTGCAACAAGTAGAATCTGTCGTACTTTGTTTTTTTAATAACATGGAGTAATTTTCCCTGAGAATTAGGGACAGAGATCACTGCTGGCAGGGAACGTCCGTCATGTTGAGGATCTCAATGAAATCACATCCCACATGTTGGAAGTTGTCCAAGCCCATATGCAGCGTTCCAGAATTGCTCATGAAAGGGTATTGGAGCCTGTGTTCATCTAAAAAGAAATCCTTTGAACTTTTACTTATGTGAAATCACTGACAAATCACTGACAAATGCTGGATGTTTTTTTTTGTATTATTATTAGGTGGGTGACATGCATACCAACAGGATGGATATACCTGGAACGGTCCACAGTGACAGACATGTTGAAGGTCTTTCTGAGGAGAAGGAAGCTTATGGTTTATCCACCATCCAGAGGCAGGTTAGTCCTGTGTTTCAGTTTGATAGGACACTTCTGCTTACATAATAGACACCACAAAGAGACTCAGCAATGGGGGGTCTGGGTGGCGTGGTGGTCTATTCCATTGCCTATCAACACGGGGATCGCTGGTTCCAATCCCCGTGTTACCTCCGGCTTGGTCGGGCGTCCCTACAGACCCAATTGGCTGTGTCTGCGGGTGGGGAGCCAGATGTGGGTATGTGTCCTGGTTGCTGCAGTAGTGCCTCCTCTGCTTGGTCGGGGCGCCTGTTGGGCGGGAGGGGGATAGCGTGATCCTCCCATGCGCTCCGTCCCCCTGGTGAAACTCCTCATTCTCAGGTGAAAAGAAGCGGCTGGCGACTCCACATGTATCGGAGAAGACGTGGTAGTTTGCAGCCCTCCCCGGATCGGCAGAGAGGGTGGAGCGGTGACCAGGATGGCCCGGAAGAGTGGGGTAATTGTCCGGATACAGCTGGGGAGAAAAAAGGGGGGGGGATGCTCAGCAATCATGTCAATACCAGCTGCCCTGAGGATTCAATGTTACCATAAGCATCAACTGGCAATCCCCACCACTAGCTCCTGTGGACTAGAAATGAAAACTGCTCCATAAATGTGTTGGACTGGAATTTGACTTTTTTTCTTGCCTTTTGTAAGGTATGGATGGTGATAAAGACTTGCTCCCTCCAAGATGGCATCAGTTTCATGGACTTGAGCATGGAGCTTGAGTTCCTCAGCAGGACATCCATCAGGTATCCTCTGAGCTGAACACTGATATTTTTGATTTTTATCCAAACGTTAGAACAAAATGCTTCAACTGCTGAGTTTTGCCTGTTCTCATGCAGAAGGACCTTGCAGTTTCTCCTCCATGAAGGTCTCATCTATTCAACTATTGATGAGGACCACTTCAAGTCCATTTGATAACCTAGAAATCACACAGGTAATGTTTCCATGTACCTTTCCCTCATGGTATTAAGTGATATGCCTGATTTCTAAATTATCGTGATATCACAATTTACTCCCCAGTATTGTCCCGGTTATCTCCTTTTTCTCCCCAGGAGGAGCTGGAGGGCGTTGCTGGGGAGAGGGACGTCTGGAGTGCCCTACTTAGCTTGTTGCCACCGTGACCCGATCCTGGAGAAGCGGCTGATGATGAATGAATGAATGAATGAATATCTCGTTTTTGTTTCAGAGATGATGATCTGACATGTTTTATGAATTTATACAAAGATTATAATCCCATGCCTGTACAAACATATAGTTTGTAGTTCTTTTTTAAAATATTTTATTATACTGATTTCCAGGCATCCTTACGGTAGTCTTTCGAACATTGTTGGTAGTAGTTGTGCACAACTCCTATTTTTTCCGGAGATACGTTTTTGTTCTGTTCCACGAAATAGGAACCGAGTTAAATATATGCGTGGTGAACTGAATCACTAACGAGACTGCACGTGAAGAGTGCGTGCAAAGTGCGGGCCAGAGTCTGTGCCTGTCGCGAGCAGGGGCTGATTTGCATCAGAGCTCTTGAACTGACCGGGATTCACACTTGCGTTGTCGTGGAACTCTCTTCTGTAATTCATTGGGTCGCTCCCACAACACATCAAGCGCACCACCGTACGTAGGCCTACCAGTATCTCGGGTTTAAGTTATAGTAAAGAGCTCCAGTTTATTTTATTTGACTGGGTGCACTCATTTATGGGAATTACTGGTTGATGTTTTAGGATAATATAAATAATATTCAAGGGGTCAGTGTTTAAAGCGTTTCAAAGTTTAGAGAGTTAACGTGTTTTTTTTCTTCTTTTCTTTGGAAGTGATTTGAGTTGATTAACTATAGACCAATTCAGTGTCTTGTATAGGTAAAACACCCCTCTAATTACAAGGGTCATGGGATTATAATTTTACTGTATTACAGTACATCTTGTAAATCACTATACATGTTATTTTTGAGTAACCCAATTCTTTTGTGTTTGAGTTCTATGAGTCAGGTGGTTTATCTAAAACACCTTGTGGGGTTTTAGAAGATATATTCCTGTCACACTTTTATATCCTGGGAGACAGTTAGACACATAGTAGTGTTCCTAGTCACTCCAGGCGGAGGCACCGCGCTAAGCATCACTGAGGGTAACACTCAGTCCTCTCAGATTAGAAGGGGCATTGGAAGGGGGTTACATTTTGGAAATATGTACGATGATGTTTGAGCAAAATATATCATCCATTCAAGAGGACAGTTATGTTGAGGACCTACCTGTGAAGGAGGCTGCCCTTTCACCTGTCCCAAGTGGGCACAGCAGGACCAGTGAGTAGGGGCCTCAGCAGAACAGACGACCTAAGTTCTTCACATGTGATCGACTTGGCTCACCAGCTTGCTGCAGTTTGAGGACACCGCCACATCATACAATCTTTAAGGTGCCATGGACACAGACTGTGCAGCCAGACTACTACCAGCAACCCTGTGGACATGGACGGCAGGAACCTTGTTATCACACTCACCACACATCGCTGGACTGTGTTAAGTGTATGTAGCTAAATGGAGGCTGTAGGTAACACAGCCCAAAAGAGAATGTGAAGGACTCTGGGTATTGACCCATATGAAAGAATGTACCAGAAGAGTTCCAGTCTGTAACCAAACTGTGAAAGTGACTGAAAAGAACTGAATGTATCAAAGGAGTTCCAGTCTGTAAACCAGTGTTTTGTACATGGTTGGTGGTATTCGAGCACTTCAGGTTAAAGGTAATGATGTTGAGGAGAACATTAATGTTGAGGGGTAGTATGTGACCGATGGAATAATGTTCATTACCAGCATTTCATGTTATATTTTATCCTATGTTTAAAATGTTTGTCGTCAGCTGCAGCAGTTTGAGAACAGCAATTCCTGTTTCCATGTGTTTTGTGTTGATAATGTCACCCCAGTCCGACTCGAGTCCTGAATTTCTGGACTCGTGACTCGACTTGGACTTAAGCACTGATGACTCGGACTCTGTTGTGCTCGATCCAATACACCACAGACTCGAACACTGGGGACTCGACTCGGACTCGAGGTTTAGTGACTAGACTACAACACTGGTGTGTGTGTACATGCTTGCGAGTGCATTAGTTTGGCTATTACGTCACAACGTAAATAAACTCCCTCTGAAGTGGTGACAGCTGTGTCAGTTTTGTTTAATGTAGACCTTTTTTATTTGTATGTCAGCTGTTTTACGGTGCCAGAGTAGCGCACTGGTGCCCATGTTGGAACTCGACTCAGATTCAACCTTGATGACTCGGACTCAGACTGGGGTAATGGGGCCTGACTCGAATTAGACTCGGAACCGATCTGGAACACTGGGGACTCGAGACTCGATTCGGACTCGAGGTTTAGTGACTCGACTACAACACTGTCACCCTAACACCAGCAGCACTGAGTAGTTGTAGTTACCAGACGGTTCCAGCAGGGGCAATGTAGCGCTGTTGTGCTCAGTGCCGTCTTGTGTGCAGCGCCGTGTGGTCAGAGAGAGTCTGGCCAACTGTCTACATCGGCGCCATATTGCCTACCAACTGGTAGACGGCGCCATGCGCGCTCTTCAAAATCGGGCTGACTTCATGCTCTGTCAAGCTGCTCTTTCAAAGAAATAAGGGAAAACAGAGACGGGTTGCCGGAGAGGTTCTCAGGCGCGGTGGGCGTGGCTATGGTGAGGTAGGCGTGGCAAACGTAGCGGCGGGCATGATGGGAAGGACGCGGGTACATTTCGAGTGTTGTGAGTGAAGTTGGAGTCAGCGTGAGTGAACTGGACGGTACTGGTGGTAACTAGATATACCTAGAACATGCGATGATCCAGGGGGCGCACCGGACCGACCGTGAATCTTTGTTTCGTCAAACGACGTAACAATGGAGGACACATTGGCCTAGAGCAGTGATACTCAACCCGAGGCTCCTTTAAGACTAATTGTGGATCTTTTAAGTCCTACTTAAAAAATAAATAAAAACTAAAAAATATTGTCAGCAGAATTCATCAACGTTTCATTCTCATTCATTCGCAAGACACATCAATCTATTACGCTCCCACCCCTCAACCACCTGAACTACCAATTAGCCCATTGGAGTATATGGAGATACACACGAAAGCAAATGTTCTTATTTGCAGTAACATGTATTTTATGTTTGACCTCTGACCCTCTATGTCTATTGGTTGTGTATGTTGTGTAAATGTCCGCGCGCTACTCTGGTGCGCGCCCTTGGAAGAAGACAGAGCAAGAGGGTCACTCATGTGTTTTCGTGCCTGCTTAACGCAGTGGTTTTGTAATGTTACTACGGTCTAGCAAATAAAAGAGGAAGACCAAGATGCACCTTGATCGTTGTGGTGTAACGTGCATGGATAAGTAGACACGTTGGTCCTTGACTAACGGGTCGGACCCTTTAGTCGACTGGTTAATGTTGTCGCTTGCGGTGTGGGGGACACGGGTTCGCGTCCCGGTTGTGACGACGATATCCCGGACTGCCCCCCCCGAATTCGCTACAATATTTCAGTTATCCTGTAGATACACGAGAACAACAGTATAAGTTCCACTTGGGAAAGGGGACAGATAAGCAGCATTAAGAGGAAAGAAATGGAGATATGGCAGAAACGCTGGGCGGAAGACCAGAAAAGTAAGGGGTTGTGGTGATACACATTTGAGGGTAGATTCACCAGGGGCTGCTGCTCCTTTAAGGCAGATATTTCAGAGTGCTGACGTAGGCACTGTTTCCGGTTTCCGGGGTGAGCCATGTTTTGCAGCAGCCTAGCGGTTAGCCGGTTGCCACGGGAGATTGTGCTGCATCGGTGTTGTTTTGTGTGGCGAGTAAACGGAATTGACTCGACTCGATCTCTCCGTCTCCTCATTCCTGCATTCCTGCAGGTTATTACACAATACCAAAAACTGTCACAACAATGAGCTATAAATAAAGGAACAGAAGGGAGGAAATCATAGTGAGACTGATTGGATCACACAGGATTAAATGGCACGTTGTTTATAATGGGGAAAGGGACGATGGTAAGTGTGAGAACTGTGGAGTTAAAGAAAACGCTGAACATGTAATATTGCGTTATAACATGTATGAAGTGTAAAGAGAAAGGTTACAGTCCGAGAGGCGGGACGGGAGTGGAATCTGATGAGGATACTGGGAACAGAAGGAGAGGCAGAGGGGAGTAAAATCACCCGGAAGGCACTCTTTACTTTCTTAAGTTACACAAGGTTGATGGGAAGAAATAGGGTGAAATGACGTGAAGGTTACACACTCTTGTACAGTAGGTGGCGGTATGCACCTTAATGCTGTTTCCGAGCCACCATTACACCGAGAGAAGAAGAAGAAGCAGAAGCAGACGACATATCACTTCAGATCAACTGTTGGTGTTCACAGGTGTGTTAAATGTGTATATGTGCTCTGGGAAGTATCAGTATTATGGTATATCCGTGTATTGTGGAGTAATGACGGATAAGCTAACGATGCTAACGTCATGAAATGCTAACCGATTTGTTGTGTGGAGGGAAACAGAGCGGACACTGTGGTACATCGACCTTTTACGTTATATTCTTTTTGCGTTATTTTTAGAGAAGATATAGGATGAGACGGTACCGTTTATATCGATATAGTTTGTTGTGTAAAATACGTAACCTGTAAACGACCCTCTAGTGTCACTGGTTGTTTGTGATTTGAGGGACTTTTATTTTGAAAACCGCAAACGGAAGTAGAGACATCAGGCGGGGTTCTGTCAGTAATCCTTCGTCATTCAATGAAAATGTGAACGTTTCTCTGAATCTTGTAAGAAGAATTTCCCTCGTTATTACTGGATTGATTACAAGGTATTTAATGTGCCTTTTTTCTGTAATCTGATGGTATTGATTTCGTTTTGTACCTGTTCTATATTTTGCTGGATATAACTCAAACGTTACTCTTTAGAGAGTGGTGATTTCTTTGCTAGTAAACCTGATTTCTAATGCCTGGCTAGGCAACGTCATTCTACATTGGGTACTGCTCTGCGCAGCATGCATGTTCATTGGAAGTTTATTTTTCTGTAGATTGTGGGAAGAGAAGTTGCATCTTATTTTGGTTAGCCCCCAGTTGGAGAGAGAGAACAAGGTATGTCATATTGTCTTGTTTTCAGTGGGATAGGATTGTGTACTTGTTCTGCTGTAGGCTATTTTTCTATGTAACTGACCTAATTTACTGCACTGTTCAAGAAAAGCCATTAATGCAAAGAAAATTCTATGTTGATGTTTGGATTGTATATTATTATTTATAAGATATCTAAGAGTATTTTCTGTTTTTTCATCTCAGCTCTTACGTTGTGGATTGTTAAATAAACACATTAAACATCAGTAAAAAAGAGTACGACCATCTGCCTTCTGGGGACGCTACATAACCCGTTTCTAACACGTGGGGCGTCCTGATGGACGACCTAGACGAGGTGGGGCGAGGTTCTTAACACGTTTCTTGCCATTTCGACCGCCGCTGTTTTTAAACTATATTCTGTCAAGATAGATACCCAGTTGAGATATTAATGCAGTACATATGTTAGTATGTCTGTTAAGGAACTAACTGGCACCAAAATTAACATTTTAATAACTTTTAAAACCGTTTTTCAAACAATTTAAAATGGCCGCCGTCCAACGCCTGTAAGCACTGCAACACCTCGGTGGTTCATGGCGCGTCTGAAATGGCGGCTGTTACCAGACATGTTGGCAATAATCACAAATCAAGTTTAGACCATTTCTCTGTACTGGGGAACGCTAGTGTGTTTCTAGGACAGAGCAGCGAACCCCCCCCCCCAAAAAAAGAAAAAAAGTTTATTTACAATAAACAGGTATACAATTACCATACAGAGGAAAAACAAAACGGATTTGTACAGAAAAGGGGAGTTCAGTGTCGACTCGTTTTAAGTCCTGTCAGAGTTCATATAAAATGTACTTGATTTAAAATATCACAAGTCTTTTTACACACCTTGATTTTCAGTGAAGGTGCCATACTACTGGAGTTCAACAACAAGTGGATGAAAGCAGGGTTTGGAGCCAGACCATTTAGATTTGTGGATGTGGAATTTACCAAGAATAACCGAAAGCTGAATTATATAAGTAATATTGTTTTCCGTCCCATAAAACACAAAATATAACATTACATCTAATACATTAATCTGTCCCTTAGTACCCACTTTACCATTTACAAAGTCTTGCATGTCAATCTCGGTAGTAGGCTAAATGTTCAGTTGCAAGTCAAAGCCACATGTGAGATGTCACAAGAACTTGTATTAAAACAGATTAAACGGATCAAAATAAAAAGTAAAGACGGTGTTTCCTTCCCTGTTTTAAAATATACTGCTGCTACACAATATATCAACATTCAAATAAAACTTCGCAAAGGACATGACGCGACCAACACACGTCATAGTGACATGGCGCGCACGATCACGCGCAAGTTACGAGCGGTCATTTTGACCACCCGTGGTCGTTTTAGGTAGATCCTATAGCATTATTTATTTATTTGTTGCAATTGATCTAAAACTCAAATACCAATATATGCAATTTTAGTAGAATTCAGGGAGCAGCTGGTCTGTATCTTTTTTTCCACAAAGTTTTTAAACTGAATGCGGTTTGCATTCTGGCAGATGGGCCTATTTTTTATTTAACAGAGTACATTTTAGATCATTTTTCATTTACATGTTGATGTATTTTGCAGCTGTATATTTTAAAACAGGGAAGGAAACCCTGTCTTTGCATTTTATTATTATTATTTATTGTAAGGGCTGCTATAGCTATCCTGATAAACTAAATAAAAGAGAAGAGCCTTATGGCTGACACATGTTCCACTTGTCTGTTTGGTCCAAGAATGATTCTTCCTTCGCGTTTTAAGTATTTGTTTAAACTTGCTTGAAGACATACAGTGAAATACTGAACTGCATCCAAGAAAAAACAACTTTTAACCTGAGCTAATACACGTATACACAAGGCACGAATACACGTAGTCTATGCACGGTCAGAAAAACCGTGTGGCTCCACTCTTCCATTCTAGGCAACGCCCCCTTCCGATTACTTCCTCTTCCGGAGCGCGTTAACCCAGGAACACCTTTCTCCAGTTCTTAAAGTGACATGCACCTATCTAAGACTACACAGCAAACTTAATACATACATAAAAAAGCAGTTACCTAAAGTATACGATGTGTAAAAAGTAAGTATTTAAACTAATTATTCAAATTACTAATTAAACCATTAAATATTAAAGATTAGGAGACATTTAGCTCCTACATTACCGGCCCCTAATTGTTCTGATAACGCTAAAGCCTAGAACAATTACCACATCCATAACAAATTCATATCAAATTACATCAATACATAAAATGAACAGGCATTTGTATTATCAAACATCTGATGTTACAAAATATGAAAAGGAAGTGCTTGGTAAGCACACTGACCAATATTTCGCCAGTCAGCTTGACAGGTCCGTTTTCTGAAAGAAAAAAGAAACAAAGAGAGAGAGCCAGAGGTTTCCAGCACATGGCTCATCTTGGGAGCTCAGTCTTTACCACCTGCTCATTTAGATTCCATGAGGAGACATGTGATGGGTCTGTCCAAGATGTTGGTCTCTGTCTTGATGCGAACTCTGCGAACAAGCCCCGTCTTGTCTGGAATTGCTTCAGTGTCTTTTCCCATAATCCATGAATTTCTTGGAGCACAGTCATCCATCAGAAGAACCACATCGCCTTCTGCAAAGTTTCTTGATGCTGTGGACCATCGTTGCCGCTCCTGGACTGGAGGTAGGTACTCTTTAATCCATCTCTTCCAAAACAAATATGACACATATTGTACCTGCTTCCATCTACGCCGTGAGTAGAGATCATCCTTGTCGAATAATCCTGGTGGTAATGATGGTTTCACCTTCAGCAGCAGGAGCTGATTGGGCGTCAGTGCCTCCAAGTCATTTGGGTCACTAGTTGCCTTTGTGATAGGTCGGCTGTTGATGATTGACTCAACCTCACATAAGACTCTGTGAAGGCTTTCTTCATCAAGGACTTGTTCTCTCACAGTGGAATTCAGCACCTTTCCAACTGATCTTTATTAACCACTCCCGCACTCCGCCATGATGAGAAGCTGTGGGAGGGTTAAATGTCCATTTAATCCCATATTGATGAATCAAATGCTGAAATTTGGAGGCGTTCCAGTCAGCAATGGCTGTCTTCAGCTCACGATTGGCCCCAACAAAGTTTGTCTCATTATCTGAACGAATCTCTTTCACTTGTCCCCTCCTTGCTATAAAGCGCTGGACTGCGTTTATGCACGAGTCTGTGTCCAATGATGAGGCAAGCTCAATGTAAACTGCACGAACAGCTAAACAAGTGAATATAACACCAAATCTCTTTGTGAGGCTTCTTCCACGTTTCACCTCAAATGGTCTGAAATAGTCCATCCCAGCTCTGGTGAAGGGTGGATCATCTGGTATCAACCGATCTCGCGGAAGATCATCCATTAGTTGTTTCCCAACTGTTCCATGTAAGCGACGGCATGTAACAGGAGTTTGAGAGAACCTTTCGAATGGCTGTGTTGGCACTAGGGATCCAAAATCTCTGCCGCAGTTCGGAGAGCATATGATTGCGGCCTCCATGACCAGTTTCCTCATGGATCTGTCGTAGAACTTCAACAATGGGAAAGTCTCCAGACAGAATGACAGGCTGCTTACAACTTTCTGGCATAGCCACTCGACAGCCTTCCACCAACTCGCAACAGACCATCTTGTAACACAGGGTTCAGCTTTTCTTTTTTTTTACATTTATTTCTGATTTTTCCCAATTTAGTGGCCAATCGATCCCTATTTTAATTCAAACACCCCCCCTCGTACTGCATGCGTTCGCCAACTGCATCTCTCCGGCCGGCAGTCTCGAAGGAGACGCCTCCCCACTTTCATGACAAGGCGAATCCAGGCCGAACCACTGCTTTTTCTGACACACACAGAGATGCATTCATGTGATGAACACAAGCCGACTCCGGCCCCCTCCCGAAGACAGCTTTGCCAGTTATTGCTGCTTCGTCGAGTCCGGCCATAGTCGGATCTGACGAGACCGGGGTTGAACCCCAGTCCACAGTGGGCAACTGCATCGACACGAAGCCGATGCTTAGACTGCTACACCACTGTTGACCCTTAGGGTTTAGCTTTTACAAGTGGCTACTGAGCTTCACATTTTGTCCCTTGAGTAGTGCTAAAATCTCATCAGAGAACATCTCTTTCTGACAGAATTTGATCACGTCCTGTCCTGACACATGGATATGGCTGTTTCATCTGTAGCAACAGATTTCAGGCAGTCATCCATGTAGACATTTTTCAACACTGTCTCTACTACTTCAGCTTTGAAATACCCACTCTGGTCTTCAGCACACTTTCTCAGAGCAAAACTGGCACAGGTAGGTGAAGACGTAGCCCAAAACAACAGTACAGTCACTTTGTGCTCAGTCAAGGCTTGGTTATAGTCATCACCGATCCACCAAAGGAAACTGAGTAAATCAAAGTCGTCATCAGGCTCTCTAACCTGGTGGAACGTTGCTTCCACATCTGCCATGATTGCAACGGGGTCTGAATCGGATTACAACGCCAGTTAGACTACTGGTCATGTCTGGTCCTTGAAGAAGCTGCTCATTTAAGGATGTGCCCTGATAGGGTGCAGCGCAGTCGAACACAAGTCTCAGTTTCTGTTTCACTGGGTGGTATACTGCATGGTGCAGTATATACCACACTTTCCCTTCCGTGTCAATTCTTCATTGGACAACTGCACTGCATAGCCCTTTTGAATAAGCTGTTCCATGAAATCTGTGTATTCCTGTTGAAAGCAGGCATTCCTGATGAACTTCCACTGTAAGTTGTGTGCTCGCTGTTCAGCTATCTTGCGATTAGTTCTTTGCGCCCCAGACACTCCCACTTTTATTGGCGGTGAATTGGTATTGTTTTAATGTTTTTTGATCTAATGTGATTGGACAATTCTCATGACTGTCAATCATCTTCACACCCACCTCGACGCCTCGTCTTGACTGTCAATCATCCACCGTCTACGAACCCTGATGAACTCTATAGGCTACACTGTCTCTCTTAATAACTCTGTGGACATTAAAGCAGCTGTCAGGTTAGCTGCACCAAGGTAAATTGCTGCCCCCCCCCCAAAAAAAATAAAAAAATAGCACCAGCCACTGCTGGGTTAAATGGGCTGAGTGATACTGGGGTTTGTGTGACTGTTAAGTGGAAAGTAGTCATTTGGGACCAAGGTAAGATTTAAGAAGACCAGAGTAGAAAATGTGCAGCATAAGTTTGGCCTACTAGTTTATGTTTTTTTTTCAAATTTTCATTGTGTTTTGCTCAGTGGCGTGTGATGTTGTCACAAACTGTAGTTGAAATAGAAAACATTTAAGTTTTTTTGACACAGGATACAGGTGCTCAGAAATGGACAAAGAGGATCAACAAGTGGGCAAAAGCAGGCAGAGCGGCCAAGAAAGGGAAAGGTGTGTTAGCTGCTGATGAGCACTGACTAATTTCATGGACTATCGATGGTGTTTAGAAAATGAGTTGATATGTCATCTGTGTGGACTGTATGGAAAACGTGATACTTATGACTTGTTCCTGGCACAGAGGGCGACGTCAGATAATGCCGTGCACAGTGTCTCAGCTCCTGTCCACTGCAGAAGTCAATAGTGCTTTCCGTATTGGCGACTTGGAGCTCAACCAGGTAGGAAGAAATGAACAAAAACCTTAAACCTAAACTGCACAATGGCTAAGATCAAGTTGTGTGAACTTGTGAGTGTGTGTGTGTGTGTGTGTGTATGTGTTAAAATAGATATCTGTAGTGGGCGTTGTCAGAAGATGTGTTCCTTCGGAGGTCAAAATCCAGTACTCTGTGGATGACATGACTGGCCCACCTATAGACGTGACACAGTGGGTGAATTCAGAGGCGAGTACTTTCTACAAAGATGTGCCGAGAAATACTGCAAACATCCTTGTCAAACATGTTTTTTTTGTTCCTACCAGGCTCCAGGTGTGCCGTGCAGTTCAGATGTCCTTGGACAATATGTGAAGGTTATAGGACGTCTCAGGAACATTAAGGTAGATGAAGGTATATTTTAGGTATTAAGTAAATATGAGTACGTCAGTAGTTTTTTTGTTTATTCAAATGATTATCATATGGCCTTGTTCCCGTATTCTACATTGTGCAACAAGTAGAATCTGTCGTACTTTGTTTTTTTAATAACATGGAGTAATTTTCCCTGAGAATTAGGGACAGAGATCACTGCTGGCAGGGAACGTCCGTCATGTTGAGGATCTCAATGAAATCACATCCCACATGTTGGAGGTTGTCCAAGCCCATATGCAGTGTTCCAGAAATGCTCATGAAAGGGTATTGGAGCCTGTGTTCATCTAAAAAGAAATCCTTTGAACTTTTACTTATGTGAAATCACTGACAAATCACTGACAAATGCTGGATGTTTTTTTTTGTATTATTATTAGGTGGGTGACATGCATACCAACAGGATGGATATACCTGGAACAGTCAACAGTGACAGACGTGTTGATGGTCATTCTGAGGAGAAGGCAGCTTATGGTTTATCCACCATCCAGAGGCAGGTTAGTCCTGTGTTTCAGTTTGATAGGACACTTCTGCTTACAAAATAGACACCACAAGGAGACTCAGCAATGGGGGGTCTGGGTGGCGTGGTGGTCTATTCCATTACCTATCAACACGGGGATCGCTGGTTCCAATCCCCGTGTTATCTCCGGCTTGGTCGGGCGTCCCTACAGACCCAATTGGCTGTGTCTGCGGGTGGGGAGCCAGATGTGGGTATGTGTCCTGGTTGCTGCAGTAGCGCCTCCTCTGCTTGGTCGGGCGCCTGTTCGGGCGGGAGGGGAACAGGGGGGGGGGGCATAGTGTGAGCCTCCCATGTGCTCCGTCCCCCTGGTGAAACTCCTCATTCTCAGGTGAAAAGAAGCGGCTGGCGACTCCACATGTATCGGAGGAGACGTGGTAGTTTGCAGCCCTCCCCGGATCGGCTGAGAGGGTGGAGCGGTGACCGGGATGGCTCGGAAGAGTGGGGGGACAAAGGGGGGGGTGCTCACCAATCACCTGTCAATACCAGCTGCCCTGTGGATTCAATGTTACCATAAGCATCAACTGGCAATCCCCCACCACTAGCTCCTGTGGACTAGAAATGAAAACTGCTCCATAAATGTGTTGGACTGGAATTTGACTTTTTTTCTTGTCTTTTGTAAGGTATGGACGGCGATAAAGAGTTGCTCCCTCCATGATGGCATCCGTTTCATGGACTTGAGCATGGAGTTTGGGTTCCTCAGCAGCACATCCATCAGGTATCCTCTGAGCTGAACACTGATATTTTTGATTTTTATCCAAACGTTAGAACAAAATGCTTCAACTGCTGAGTTTTGCCTGTTCTCATGCAGAAGGACCTTGCAGTTTCTCCTCCATGAAGGTCTCATCTATTCAACTATTGATAAGGACCACTTCAAGTCCATTTGATAACCTAGAGATCACACAGGTAATGTTTCCATGTACCTTTCCCTCATGGTATTAAGTGATATGCCTGATTTCTAAATTATCGTGATATCACCATTTACTCCCCAGTATTGTCCCGGTTATCTCCTTTTTCTCCCCAGGAGGAGCTGGAGGGCGTTGCTGGGGAGAGGGACGTCTGGAGTGCCCTACTTAGCTTGTTGCCACCGTGACCCGATACTGGAGAAGCGGCTGATGATGAATGAATGAATGAATGAATGAATGAATGAATGAATGAATATCTCGTTTTTGTTTCACAGATGATGATCTGACATGTTTTATTAATTTCTACAAAGATTATAATCCCATGCCTTTACAAACGTATTGTTTGTAGTTCTTTTTTAAAATATTGTATTATACTGATTTCCAGGAATCCTTACGGTAGTCTTTCGAACATTGTTGGTAGTAGTTTTGCACAATTCCTGTTTTTTTTCCGGACATAAGTTTTTGTTCTATTCCACGAAATAGGAATGGAGTTAAATATATGCGTGGTGAACTGAATCACTAACGAGACTGCACGTGAAGAGTGCGTGCAAAGTGTGGGCCAGAGTATGTGTCTGTCGCGAGCAGGGGCTGATTTGCATCAGAGCTCTTGAACTGACCGGGATTCACACTTGCGTTGTCGTGGAACTCTCTTCTGTAATTCATTGGGTCGCTCCCACAACACGTCAAGCCCACCACCGTACGTAGGCCTACCAGTATCTCGGGTTTAAGTTATAGTAAAGAGCTCCAGTTTATTTTATTTGACTGGGTGCACTCATTTTTGGGAATTACTGGTTGATGTTTTAAGATAATATCAATAATATTCAAGGGGTCAGTGTTTAAAGGGTTTCAAAGTTAAGAGAGTTAACATGTTTTTTTTTCTTTACTTTGGGAGTGATTTGAGTTGATTAACTATAGACCAATTCAGTGTCTTGTATAGGTAAAACACCTCTCTAATTACAAGAGTCATGGGGTTATTATTTTACTGTATTACAGTCCATCTTGTAAATCACTATACATGTTATTTTTGAGTAACCCAATTCTTTTGTGTTTGAGTTCTATGAGTCAGGTGGTTTATCTAAAACACCTTGTGGGGTTATAGAAGATATATTCCTGTCACACTTTTATATCCTGGGAGGCAGTTAGACACATAGTAGTAGTGTTCCTAGTCACTCCAGGCGGAGGCACCGCGCTAAGCATCACTGAGGGTAACACTCTGTCCTCTCAGATTAGAAGGGGCATTGGAAGGGGGTTACATTTTGGAAATATGTACGATGATGTTTGAGCAAAATAAATCATCCATTCAAGAGGACAGTTATGTTGAGGACCTACCTGTGAAGGAGGCTGCCCTTTCACCTGTCCCAAGTGAGCACAGCAGGACCAGTGAGTAGGGGCCTCAGCAGAACAGAAGACCTAAGGTCTTCACATGTGATCGACTTGGCTCACCAGCTTGCTGCAGTTTGAGGACACCGCCACATCATACAATCTTTAAGGTGCCATGGACACAGACTGTGCAGCCAGACTACTACCAGCAACCCTGTGGACATGGATGGCAGGAACATTGTTATCACACTCGAGTCACCACACATCGCTGGACTGTTAAGTGTATGTAGCTAAATGGAGGCTGTAGGTAACACAGACCAAAAGAGAATGTGAAGGACTCTGGGTATTGACCCATATGAAAGAATGTACCAGAAGAGTTCCAGTCTGTAACCAAACTGTGAAAGTGACTGAAAAGAACTGAATGTATCAAAGGAGTTCCAGTCTGTGATCCAGTGTTTTGTACATGGTTGGTGGTATTCGAGCACTTCAGGTTAAAGGTAATGATGTTGAGGAGAACATTAATGTTGAGGGGTAGTATGTGACCGATGGAATAATGTTCATTACCAGCATTTCATGTTATATTTTATCTTGTGTTTAAAATGTTTGTAGTCAGCTGCAGCAGTTTGAGAACAGTAATTCCTGTTTCCATATGTTTTGCGTTGATAATGTCACCCCAGTCCGACTCGAGTCCTGATTTTATGGACTCGTGACTCGACTTGGACTTGAGCACTGATGACTTGGACTCGATACTCGTCTCGGAATCGAGGTTTAGTGACTCGACTACAACGATGTGTCACCCTAACACCTGCAGCACTGAGTAGTTGTAGTTACCAGACGGTTCCAGCAGGGGTGCCGTCTCGTGGTCAGAGAGAGTCTGGCCAACTGTCTACACGGGCGCCATATTGCCTACCAACTGGTAGACGGCGCCATGCGCGCTCTTCAAAGTCGCGCTGACTTCATGATCTGTCAAGCTGCTCTTTCAAAGAAATAAGGGAAAACAGAGACGGGTTGCCGGAGAGGTTCCCAGGCGCGGTGGGCGTGGCTATGGTGCGGTAGGCGTGGCAAACGCAGCGGCGGGCATGATGGGAAGGACGCGGGTACCTTTCGAGTGTTGTGAGTGAAGTTGGAATCAGCGGGAGTGAACTGGACGGTACTGGTGGTAAGTAGATATACCTAGAACATGCGATGATCCAGGGGGCGCACCGGACCGACCGTGAATCTTTGTTTTTCGTCAAACGACGTAACAATGGAGAACACATTGGCCTAGAGCAGTGACACTCAACCCGCGGCTCCCTTAAGACTAATTGTGGTTCTTTTAAATCCTACTTAAAAAAAAATCTTTAAAAATTACAAAACATTGTCAGCAGAATTCATCAACGTTTCATTCTCATTCATTCGCAAGACACATCAATCTATGACACCCCTCAACCCCATGAACAACCAATTAGCTCGTGTCAAACACCTGGAAACAAAATGCAAAAACGTCATAAATGTATTACGAGATGTGGCTGGCTGCTATTGGGGGGGGGGCATAACTGGGGGCATAACTGCCCTGTAAATGTCATTACTTGACTTTTACAGGGCAGTTATGAGGTCAACAATAGATTTTGGTTGTGTAGTATAGGGAGCAGCAGCGAAGACTTCGTTACAAAACGTGGACAGACTACAGTATAGAGCACTAGAATATGTATAGGAGCTATTAAGTCAACCCCCAGTAATGCAGTACTAACAGAAGCAGGAGAGACACCACTGGAGTTAAGAAGAAAGAAACTCGCACCTGCATATTGGGTCAGATTAAAAGCCAGTTTGGAAGAAAACCATACAAAGAAGACATTACAGGCTTGTTGTGTATATTCCAAGTTCCAGAAGTATGGGTTTGGGTGGGCAAGAGACGAAAGAGAGAGGACATATGGAATGGTGGCCTTAGAGTTCACCAGGTCCACCCCATTTAGCAGCGTACCCCCTGGGCTGTCCCCGGAAGTAAAGATAGACATGCGTATCCTGGAAAAGAAAAGAGAATGGCAAATGAATGAAGGGGGCGTTAAAACAAGTGTGTACCTGAGAGACAGTACAGTTATCTCAAAATCTACACAGATGGTTCCAATAGCAAACAGGAATATGTGTGAATTGGTGTGTATGTCCCTGAGTTTAAGATATATATTTCCAAAATAATATCTGACCAGTTATCAGTATATACAGCAAAAAGAGTGGCAGTCATTATTGGGTTACAGTGGGTTGAAGAGGTCAGACCTGGTAGGGTGGTGATATGCACAGATTCAGTAGCAGTCTTGGAAAGTATACAGTCAACAAAAACTGTCAGAAAAGATTTAGTCATTGAAATTTACTATAATTTGCCAAGACTACACAGAGGTTGTATAGATGCATAATTCTGTTGGGTACCAGCACATGAGGGACTGAAAGGGAATAAGTGAGCAGATAAACTAGCAAAAAGGGAAATAGCAAAAGGAAATAACAGTATCAGTTCCACTTGGAAAAGGAGACAGACAAGCAGCATTAAGAGGAAAGAAATGGAGATATGGCAGAAATTTTGGGAGGAACAGAAGGGAGGGAATCATAGTAACAAGACTGATTGGATCAAAAAGGATTAAATGGCACTTAGTTTATAATGGGGAAAGGGACGGTGGTAAGTGTGAGAACTGTGGAGTTAAAGAAAACGCTGAACATGTAATATTGCGTTATAACATGTATGAAGTGTAAAGAGAAAGGCTACAGTCGGAGAGGCGGGACGGGAGTGGAATCTGATGAGGATACTGGGAACAGAAGGAGAGGAAGAGGGGAGTAAAATCACCAGGAAGGCACTCTTTACTTTCTTAAGTGACACAAGGTTGATGGGTGTAATTTAAGAACTAGGGTGAAATGACATGTTGTTACACACTCTTGTACAGTAGGTGGCGGTAAGCACGTGGAAGTTGTGTGCGATCCGCCATTATATCGAGAGAAGAAGGAAGAAGACGATGCAGAAGAAGCAGAAGACTTGTCACTTCAGATCAACTGTTGGTGTTCGCAGGTGTGTTAAATGTGTATATGTGCTCTGGGAAGTATCAGTATCATGGTATGTCCGTGTATTGTGGAGTAATGAAGTTAATTACATGAAGACGGATAAGCTAACGATGCTAACTTCGTGTAATGCTAACGACGACCGATATGCTAACCATGCTAACGTCATGTAATGCTAACCGATTTGTAGTGTGGAGGGAAAACCTTAAAATCTTACACAGTGGTTTGTAGACTATTCTAGGGCTAGGTGGTACATCGGCTTTTTACGTTATATCATGTTTCACTAACTAATAAGAGTGGGAGTGTCTGGGGCGACACAGAACTGCGCCCCATGGAAAATCTGAAGAAACCAATCAGACAGCAGCCTCAGGTCACCTGCTCACCACAAGTTTGAGGGCTTCCATAAGGTGTCGTTTGGCCGGCGCCCCTCACCCAGGAAGTATATGTATTCAGACAGAACTCAACCAAATACCATTTGGAGCCAATATTTTATTATTTCATAATTATTTGAACTATACAACTAAATTATATTTAACATAATTTTCATTACAGTCATTTAGCCGACGCTTTTATCCAAAGCGAATTACAATAAGTGCATCATTTAATGTAGGAAATCAGGAGAACTACTAGTCCTCTGAGGTCATAAGTGCATCTTTTCTCTAAACAAGCATCTAAGAGCAAAACCAGTGCTAAAGTAAAAGCGCAAGAAATTTTTTTTTTAAATGAGTGAATACAATAAGTGCTACGAACAAGTAACAGGGTAGTAGTTCTTGAAGTGGTGAGTTTTCAACCTGCACTGAAAGATGGGCAGCGACTCCGTGGGGAGTTCATTCCACCACTGTGGGGCCAGGACAGAAAAGAGCCGTGACCGGGTCGATGGGCAGTAGGGGCCTCTGAGCGACGGGGCAACATGGCGTCCCAAGGCAGCAGAGCGAAAGGGTCGGGTGGGGGTGTAGGGCTTGACCATAGCCTGGAGAGAGGAAGGAGCTGTTCCTTTCACTGCCCTGTAGGCTAGCACCAGAGTCTTAAACTGGATGCGAGCAGCTACATCTCTTGGTGTTTGAAGGGGGCAGCGCCCCAGCGCCTTGTATTAGCGACCTACCACTGGTTTAAACTAAATCTATGTGTAATGTCCGTAGACGCCTTGTCTTACTGACATAAGAATAATTCAAGAACGAGCCGACTTCGTATGTTCTTAGCTGTGTAGCTTTTACTAGCGTTCATCCGACATACAACCTTCATAACATGCGCGTCTCACTTCCTGTATACGTCACACGCACTGCACGTACACCCGTGAGTAGGTCAAGTTAAACACGTGACCTTTCATTCATTACATCTCCCCCTCTAAGATGATTTTCTAACCTGTATATCCCCCCCTTTTCACAAAAAAAATAAAAAATCCCCCACAGTACACAAGTCCATACGCCTCACAAATCCAGCCGGATTGCAGCCTTGCTCACCCTGCCAGAGCGAGTAACATATGGTGTGGAAGTTGGCCTTTCTGCTGCTCGGGACTCATCCATGTTTCCATTCTCCCCTGGAGTGACATGGTCAGGATCCCTGCTGACAAAGGTGAGTGTTTTGGGTGTGGCCAACAGGTGGCGCCTGTTCCTTCTGTAATGTTCACCTTGAGCTGTCTCCACTATGTAGGATCTGGGAGTGGAGCTCTGACTGTGAACAACTGCTGGCATTGTCCATGTTTTCTGTCCATCAAGTTTGGTGAGTACTGCGTCACCCGAGTTCAGTGGGCGCAGTGTCCGCACGCCGTTCCTGCGGTTGTGGTAGAAAGCCTGCCTCGATTTGGCTGCGGCGTCAGCGGTTTTGATCAGTTCCTCTTTAGGCCAGGCCGGTTTCAGGTTATGCTGCAATGTGGGTAAGGTGGTTCTGAGTCTCCTACCCATGAGCAATTCCGCTGGACTGGCTCCAGTGGAAGAAGAGGGTGTAGCTCTGTATGTCAACAGGGCGAGGAGAGGGTCTTCCTGCCTTAATATGCTTTTGGCTATCTGAACAGCCCTCTCTGCCTGTCCATTACTCTGGGGGTAGTGTGGGCTTGAAGTCACATGGATGAAATCATAATCCTCACTGAACCTCCTCATCTCTTCTGAAACTAGCTGTGGCCCATTATCGCTAACTACAATTTCAGGGATACCAAAACGTGCAAATGTAGCCTTCAGCCTAGCTACAACCTGACTGCTAGTAGTTGTTGGTAGATTTAGGATCTCCAAAAACCTGGAATAATAGTCAGACACTATCAAGTAGTTTTGCTTTTTGTACTCACACAGGTCTATGCCAACTTTCTGCCATGGTCTGGATGGGAGCTCACTTCACATTAAAGGCTCTTTTCTCTGTGTGTTCTTGTGTTCTCTGCAGCATTGACATTGCTGTATCTTTGTTGTAATGTGCTCTGTCATTTTGGGCCACCACACTGACTGGCTAGCTCTCTCTCTGCACTTAACTATCCCCTGGTGCCCGTCGTGTATTCTGTCTAAGATCACCTCCCTCATCTCTGTGGGAATGACGATACGACTGCCTCTGATGACTAAACCATCTACCTCAGATAACTCCCCTCTCACCTGATAAAAGTCTCTGACTGTCTCCGGCACTTTATCGACATACTCAGGCCAGCCGTGTCTGATGAAGCCCAACACTGTCTGGAGCTGCAGATCCCCATCCGTGCTCTGTTTTATCTCCTGCATCCTTTGAGGTGTGGCAGGCACCTGGCACACGATGGCATCAATGTGCGCTGCAACATCATCATGAGAAGCACCATCTCCGTAGCACTGCTCTGGGCCTCTGGAGAGTGCATCAGCCACAGCTAAAGTTTTGCCTGGTGCGTATTCAGCCACTGCATTGAAACGCATCAGCCTCATTAACAGTCTCTGGCACCTAATGGGCACATTATCCAAGTCTTTGCTGTTCATGAGAGGCACTAGTGGTTTATGATCGGTGACAAATCTGAAATTGTCAAGCCCAAACAAGTACTTCTCGAACCTTTCACATGCCCAGACGCTGGCTAAGCACTCTTTCTCGATCTGTGCGTACCTTGTCTCTGCGTCACTCAGCCGTCGGGAGCAGTAGGCCACGGGCTTCCAGTGTTCCCCGTGCTGCTGGAGCAGAACGCCTCCCAGCCCGTAGCTGCTGGCATCTGCTGACACCACCGTAGCCTTAGTGACGTCATAAAAGGTGAGTACCGGGGCGGTGGCGAGTGCTGCTTTAAGGTCTTGGAATGCTGTGTTCTGTGCAGGTCCCCACAGCCACTCTGTCGTTGCTTTAAGCAGTCCATAAAGCGGCTGACCTACAGTGGACAGCTCTGGGACGTATTTTGCCAAATAGTTCACCATCCCGAGGAACCTCTTGAGTTCCGTCACGTTCTGGGGCTGAGGAAAGTTCTCTATTCCGGCCACTTTGTCCGGGTCAGGTCTGATGCCTGCCTCGTTGATGATATGACCAAGGAAGCGGACTTGTTTCTGTTTGAACTTGCATTTCGCTTGGTTCAGTTTGAGACCTGCTGTTTCAATGACCCCCAGCGCCTCTGCTAGGCGCCGGTCATGGATTTCCTCAGTCTCTCCATGTATAAGGATGTCATCCATGTACACCTCTGTGCCCTCTAGCCCGGTCAGAGTTTCCGCCATCTTTCTCTGGAAAATCTCTAGAGCACTCGTTATACCAAATGGAAGGCGGCAGAAAGCATACCTCCCAAATGGGGTGATGAAAGTGGTGAGCCCCCTGCTGTCTTCATGCAAGGGGATCTGGTAAAACCCACTTGCTGCATCCAACGTTGTGAGGAACTTTGACCCTGCGAGCCTTGGCATTATTTCCTCCATAGTGGGCAGCACGTATTTCTCACGTTTCACCGCTCGATTCAGCCTCCTGAGGTCAGCGCAGCAGCGAACCTCTTTCTTGTTCGGTTTCAGCACCGGCACCATTCTGTGGGCTGAGTCACTTTTTCAATAATGCCCTCATTTTCCATGCGCTGCAGTTCTTTCTTAACCAGTGGTACAAGTGGCAGCGGTATCCGTCTGGCTGTATGCACCGCGTATGGCTGGGCACCCTCCATCAGAGCTATTTTCACTGGGTCTGTTTTCAACAGTCCACTTGAACCGAAAACTCCACTGACCTCATTCATCCGCTTCACTAGACCCATCTCCACTGCCTCTGGACGACTCAGCAGACAGCTGCCTCTCCCCTTGATCACATACACTGGAAAGGAGTATTGTTTCTCCTTGTAGTTGGTTGTGGCTTGAAACTGTCCTATGCAGCTGATGTTTCCACCTGGGCTTATGAAGCATGTGTCAGGAGGTCCCAGTTTTATGTTTGGCTTCAGCTTTTTAAATGTCCCTTGGTTGATAACAGTAGCGTCAGCCCCCGTGTCAATTTTAAAGGTTATTGGTACATCACTTATTGTTAAACTAACAGTCCAATCTTCCTGACTGCTCTCTTTGCCAACTTCTCCCAGAAAGTACAGCTGTTTAACCTCTTCAGTGACTTCTCTCACCGCTTTAGAGTGACATACACGCTCCCAATGTCCCTTTTTATGACACTTGTTGCACTTACTGTTCGTTGCAGGACACTTCCGCTCATCGGTGTGCTGCGTCTTGCCGCACCTCCCGCATTCATCTACTTTGTTGGTTGCAGGTCTGCTGCCACCATGACGCTGTCCGCCCTTTTTCTTTTGGCGTCCGTCCCGCCGTCGGACAACATTAACGTTAGCCAGCTGGGCCTCTGGTTGGTTAGCTTGGAGGCTGAGCTGCTTTGTTATTGCCTCCGCCTGGCGCACTTGTTCAATGACTTTCACCAGAGTAAGGTCCGCTGTGAGCTGGAACTGACGGGAGAGCACTTTGTCTTTTATGCCCACTACCAGACGATCTCTGATATGTTCATCCCTCTTGTCCCCAAACTCACAGTGTTCAGACAGCTCATACAATGTCCGGATGTACATCTCCGCTGTCTCTCCTGGCTGCTGGCTACGTTGATAGAAGCACGCCCTCTCATGTATGACGTTACGGCGGGCAATAAAGTAGTCGTCGAACTTTTCCAGTACGATATCATAGTCCACTTTATCACCCTCCGCCGCGAAGTCAAACGAGCTGAATATCTTTTCAGCCTCGCTGCCCATTGCATAAATCAGCGAACTCACTTGAATCTCCCCGTCGTCTTTATCCAGCTTTGTCGCGAGCCTGAAGCGCGAAAACCGTTGTTTCCACTCCGGCCATTCAACGGGGCAGTCAAACTTGAATTCACTCGGCGGATTAAACTTCGGCATGACCGCTCGTGTTCCGATACACAGACTATTCTGACACCATGTAATGTCCGTAGACGCCTTGTCTTACTGACATAAGAATAATTCAAGAACGAGCCGACTTCGTAGGTTCTTAACTGTGTAGCTTTTACTAGCGTTCATCCGACATACAACCTTCATAACATGCGCGTCTCACTTCCTGTATACGTCACACGCACTGCACGTACACCCGTGAGTAGGTCAAGTTAAACACGTGACCTTTCATTCATTACACTATGGATTTATTTATTTCCATTTTCCCTCTTTTTCTAGTTCTATAAAACCATCAAAAGCCAGTGCAAATTCATCCCACGACCACAAACGCAGGAAGTCTGACCAAGCTGTCAGTGTAAAAGTCCTGAAAAGGGAGTATTTACCTTGCAGATACACGGACACAAACTTTCTGTACAAATTTGTTTTGTTTTTTTCCTCTGCATGGTAATTGTTTACCTGTTTGCTGTGAATAAACTTTTTTTTGTTGGGGAGGGGGGGGGGTTCGTTGTTCTGTCCTAGAAACACACTAGCGTTCCCCAGTACAGAGAAATGGTCTAAACTTGATTTGTGATTATTGCCAACATGTCTGGTAACAGCCGCCATTTCAGACGCGCCATGAACCACCGAGGTGTTGCAGTGCTTACAGGCGTTGGACGGCGGCCATTTTAAGTTGTTTGAAAAACGGTTTTAAACGTTGTTAAAATGTTAATTTTGGTGTCAGTTAGTTCCTTAACAGACATACTAACATATGTACTGCATTAATATCTCAACTGGGTATCTATCTTGACAGAATATAGTTTAAAAACCGCGGCGGTCAAAATGACAAGAAACGTGTTAAGAACCTCGCCCCACCTCGTCTAGGTCGTCCGTCAGGACGCCCCACGTGTTAGAAACGGGTTATGTATTTTACGCAACAAACTATATCGATATAAACGGTACCGTCTCATCCTATATCTTGTCTGAAAATATATCGAAACTATCAACACGGGGATCGCTGGTTCGAATGCCTGTGTTACCTCCGGCTTGGCCGGGCCCCCCTACAGACCCAATTGGGTGTGTCTGCGGGTGGGGAGTCAGATGTGGGTATGTGTCCTGGTAGCTGCACTAGCGCCTCCTCTGGTTGGTCGGTGCGCCTGTTGGGGGGTGGGGTAACGTGATCCTCACATGCGCTAAGTCCCCCTGGTGAAACTCCTCATTCTCAGGTGAAAAGAAGCGGCTGGCGACTCCACATGTATCGGAGGAGACGTGGTAGTTTGCAGCCCTCCCCGGATCGGCAGAGGGGGTGGAGCGGTGACCAGGAAGGCTCGGAAGAGTGGGGTAATTGTCCGGATACAGTTTGGGAGAAAAAGTAGGGGGGGGTGTTCAGCAATCACCTGTCAATACCAGCTGCCCTGAGGATTCAGTGTTACCATAAGCATCAACTGGCAATCCCCACCACTAGCTCCTCTGGACTAGAAATGAAAACTGCTCCATAAATTTGTTGGACTGGAATTTGACTTTTTTTCTTGCCTTTTGTAAGGTATGGACGGTGATAAAGAGTTGCTCCCTCCACGATAGCATCAGTTTCATGGACTTGAGCATGGAGCCTGGGTTCCTCAGCAGCACATCCATCAGGTATCCTCTGAGCTGATCACTGATATGTTTTATTTTTATCCAAAAATTAGAACGAAATGCTTCAACTGCTGAGTTTTGCTTGTTCTCATGCAGAAGGACCTTGCAGTTTCTCCTCCATGAGGTCTCATCTACTCAAGTATTGATGAGGACCACTTCAAGTCCATTGGATAACCTAGAAATCACACGGGTCATCTTTCCATGTACATTTCCCTCATGGTATTAAGTGATATGCCTGATTTCTAAATCATCGTGATATCACGATTTACTCACCAATATTGTCCCGGTTATCTCGTTTTTCTCCCCAGGAGGAGCTGAAGGGCGTTGCTGTGGAGAGGGACGTCATAGATTTTGGTTGTGTAGTATAGGGAGCAGCAGCAAATACTTTGTTACAAAAAGTGGACAGACTACAGTATAGAGCACTAGAATATGTATAGGAGCTATTAAGTCAACCCCCAGTAATACAGTACTAACAGAAGCAGGAGAGACACCACTGGAGTTAAGCAGAAAGAAACTCGCACTTGCATATTGGGTCATATTAAAAGGAATTGGGGAAGAAAAATATACAAGGAAGACATTACAGGCTTGTTGTGTATATTCCATTTTGCAGAGGTATGGGTTTGGGTGGGCAAGAGACGAAAGAGAGAGGACATATGGAATGGTGGCCTTAGAGTTCACCAGGTCCACCCCATTTAGCAGCGTACCCCCTGGGTTGTCCCCAAAACTAAAGCTAGCTGTGCGTATCCTGGAAAAGAAAAGAGAATGGCAAATGAATGAAGGGGGCGTTAAAACAAGTGTGTACCTGAGAAACAGTACAGTTATCTCAAAATCTACACAGATGGTTCCAATAGCAAACAGGAATAAGTGTGAATTGGTGTGTACGTCCCTGAGTTTAAGATATATATTTCCAAAAGAATATCTGACCAGTTATCAGTATATACAGCAGAAAGAGTGGCAGTCATTATTGGGTTACAGTGGGTTGAAGAAGTCAGACCTGGTAGGGTGGTGATATGCACAGTTTCAATAGCAGTCATAGCAGTATACAGTCCACAAAAACTGTCAGGGAAGATTTAGTGATTGACATTTACTATAATTTGCCAAGACTACACAGAGGTTGTATAGATGCATAATTCTGTTGGGTACCAGCACATGAGGGATTGAAAGGGAATACGTGAGCAGATAAACTAGCAAAAAGGGCATTGCAAAACGAAATAACAGTATCAGTTCTACTTGGAAAAGGAGACAGACAAGCAGCATTAAGAGGAAAGAAATGGAGATATGGCAGAAAAGTCGGGAGGAACAGAAGGGAGGGAATCATAGTAACAAGACTAATTGGATCACACAGGATTAAATGGCACTTAGTTTATAATGGGGAAAGGGACGGTGGTAAGTATGAGAACTATGGAGTTAAAGAAAACACTGAACATGTAATATTGCGTTATAACATGTATGAAGTGGAAAGAGAAAGGTTACAGTCCAAGAGGCGGGACGGGAGTGGAATCTGATGAGGAAACTGGGAACAGAAGGAGAGGAAGAGGGGAGTAAAATCACCAGGAAGGCACTCTTTACTTGCTTAAGTGACACACGTTTGATGGGTGTAATTTAAGAACTGGGGTGAAATGACATGATTTTACACACTCTTGTACAGTAGGTGGCGGTATGCACCTTAAACGTGTTTGCGATCAGCTGTTATACCGAGAGAAGAAGAAGAAGCAGAAGCAGACGACGTATCACTTCAGATCAACTGTTGGTGTTCACAGGTGTGTTAAATGTGTATATGTGCTCTGGGAAGTATCGGTTTTTATGGTATGTCCGTGTATTGTGGAGTAATGAAGTTAATTATGTGACGACGGATAAGCTAACGATGCTAACTTCGTGTAATGCTAACGGCGACGAATTAGCTAACGATGCTAATGTCATGTAATGCTAACCGATTTGTAGTGTGGAGGGACAACGGAGCGGCCACTGTGGTACATCGACCTTTTACGTTATATTTTTTTTGCGTTATTTTCAGACAAGATATAGGATGAGACGGTACCGTTTATATCGATATAGTTTGTTGTGTAAAATACATAACCCGTTTCTAACACGTGGGGCGTCCTGACGGACGACCTAGACGAGGTGGGGCGAGGTTCTTAACTCGTTTCTTGTCATTTTGACCGCCGCGGTTTTTAAACTATATTCTGTCAAGATAGATACCCAGTTGAGATATTAATGCAGAACATATGTTATTATGTCTGTTAAGGAACTAACGGACACCCAAATTAACATTTTAACAACGTTTAAAACCGTTTTTCAAACAATTTAAAATGGCCGCCGTCCAACGCCTGTAAGCACTGCAACACCTCGGTGGTTCATGGCGCGTCTGAAATGGCGGCTGTTACCAGACATGTTGGCAATAATCACAAATCAAGTTTAGACCATTTCTCTGTACTGGGGAACGCTAGTGTGTTTCTAGGACAGAACAACGAACGCCCCCCCCCAAAAAAAAAAACGTTTATTTACAACAAACAGGTATACAATTACCATACAGAGGAAAAACAAAACAGATTTGTACAGACAAGGGGAGTTCAGTGTCGACTCGTTTTAAGTCCTGTCAGAGTTCATATAAAATGTACTTGATTTAAAATATCACAAGTCTTTATACACACCTTGATTTTCAGTGAAGGTGCCATACTACTGGAGTTCAACAACAAGTGGATGAAAGCAGGGTTTGGAGTCAGACCATTTAGTTTTGTGGATGTGGAATTTACCAAGAATAACTGAAAGCTGAATTATATAAGTAATATTGTTTTCCGTCCCATAAAACACAAAATATAAAATCACATCAAATACATTAATCTGTCCCTTAGTACCCACTTTACCATTTACAAAGTCTTGCATGTCAATCTCGGTAGTAGGCTAAATGTTCAGTTGCAAGTCAAAGCCACATGTGAGATGTCACAAGAACTTGTATTAAAACAGATTAAACGGATCAAAATAAAAAGTAAAGACGGTGTTTCCTTCCCTGTTTTAAAATATACTGCTGCTACACAATATATCAACATGCAAATGAAACTTCGCAAAGGACATGACGCGACCAACACACGTCATAGTGACATGACGCGCACGATCACGTGCAAGTTAAGAGCGGTCATTTTGACCACCCGTGGTCGTTTTAGGTAGATCCTATAGCATTATTTATTTATTTGTTGCAATTGATGTAAAACTCAAATACCAATATATGCAGTTTTAGTAGAATTCAGGGAGCGGCTGGTCTGTATCTTTTTTTCCACAAAGTTTTTAAACTGAATGCGGTTTGCATTCTGAGAGATGGGCCTATTTTTTATTTAACAGAGTCCATTTTAGATCATTTTTCATTTGCATGTTGATGTATTGTGCAGCTGTATATTTTAAAACAGGGAAGGAAACCCTGTCTTTGCATTTTATTATTATTATTTATTGTAAGGGCTGCTATAGCTATCCTGATAAACTAAATAAAAGAGAAGAGCCTTGTGGCTGACACATGTTCCACTTGTCTGTTTGGTCCAAGAATGATTCTTCCTTCGCGTTTTAAGTATTTATTTAAACTTGCTTGAAGACATACAGTGAAATACTGAACTGCACCCAAGAAATAACAACTTTTAACCTGACCTAATACACGTATACACAAGGCACGAATACACGTAGGCTATGAACGGTCAGAAAAACCGTGTGGCTCCACTCTTCCATTCTAGGCAACGCCGCCTTCCGATTACTTCCTCTTCCGGAGTGCGTTAACCCAGGAACACCTTTCTCCAGTTCTTAAAGTGACATGCACCTATCTAAGACTACACAGCAAACTTAATACATACACAAAAAAGCAGTTACCTAAAGTATACGATGTGTAAAAAGTAAGTATTTAAACTAATTATTCTAATTACTAATTAAACCATTAAATATTAAACATTAGGAGACATTTGGCTCCTACATTACCGGCCCCTACTTGTTCTGATAATTCTAAAGCCTAGAACAATTACCACATCCATAACAAATTCCTATTAAATTACATCAATACATACAATGAACAGGCATTTGTATTATCAAACATCTGATGTTACAAAATATGAAAAGGAAGTGCTTGGTAAGCACACTGACCAATATTTCGCCAGTCAGCTGGACAGGTCCGTTTTCTGAAAGAAAAAAGAAACAGAGAGAGAGAGCCAGAGGTTTCCAGCACATGCCTCATCGTAGGAGCTCAGTCTCTACCACCTGCTCATTTAGATTCCATGAGGAGACGGATCTTTGTGATGGGTCTGTCCAAGATGTTGGTCTCTGTCTTGATGCGAACTCTGCGAACAAGCCCCGTCTTGTCTGGAATTGTTTCAGTGACTTTTCCCATAATCCACGAATTTCTTGGAGCACAGTCATCCGTCAGAAGAACCACATCACCTTCTGCAAAGTTTCTTGATGCTGTGGACCATCGTTGCCGCTCCTGGAGTGGAGGTAGGTACTCTTTTATCCATCTCTTCCAAAACAAATATGACACATATTGTACCTGCCTCCATCTATGCCGTGAGTAGAGATCATCCTTGTCGAATAATCCTGGTGGTAATGATGGTTTCACCTTCAGCAGCAGGAGCTGATTGGGCGTCAGTGCCTCCAAGTCATTTGGGTCACTAGATGCCTTTGTGATAGGTCGGCTGTTGATGATCGACTCAACCTCACATAAGACTGTGTGAAGGCTTTCTTCATCAAGGACTTGTTCTCTCACAGTGGAATTCAGCACCTTTCCAACTGATCTTATTAACCACTCCCGCACTCCGCCATGATGAGAAGCTGTGGCTGTCTTCAGCTCACGATTGGCCCCAACAAAGTTTGTCTCATTATCTGAACGAATCTCTTTCACTTGTCCTCTCCTTGCTATAAAGCGCTGGCCTGCGTTTATGCACGAGTCTGTGTCCAATGATGAGGCAAGCTCAATGTAAACTACGCGAACAGCTAAACAAGTGAATATAACGCCAAATCTTTTTGTGAGGCTTCTTCCACGTTTCACCTCAAATGGTCCAAAATAGTCCATCCCAGCTCTGGTGAAGGGTGGATCATCTGGTATCAACCGATCTCGCGGAAGACCATCCATTAGTTGTTTCCCAACTGTTCCATGTAAGCGACGGCATGTAACAAGAGTCTGAGAGAACCTTTGGAATGGCTGTGTTGGCACTAGGGATCCAAAATCCCTACCGCAGTTCGGAGAGCATATGATTGCGGCCTCCATCTCCAGTTTCCTCATGGATCTGTCATAGAACTTCAACAATGGGAAAGTCTCCAGACAGAATGACAGGCTGCTTACAACTTTCTGGCATAGCCACTCGACAGCCTTCCACCAACTCGCAACAGACCATCTTGAAACACAGCGTTCAGCTTTTCTTTTTTTTGTTTACATTTATTTCTGATTATTCCCTTTTTCTCCCAATTTAGTGGCCAATCGATCCCTATTTTAATTCAAACACCCCCCCTCGTACTGCATGCGTTTGCCAACTGCATCTCTCCGGCCGGCAGTCTCGAAGGAGACCGCCTCCCCACTTTCATGACAAGGCGAATCCAGGCCGAACCACTGCTTTTTCCGACACACACAGAGATGCATTCATGTGACGAACACAAGCCGACTCCGCCCCCCTCCCGAAGACAGCGTTGCCAGTTATTGCTGCTTCGTCGAGTCCGGCCATAGTCGGATCTGACGAGACCGGGGTGTGAACCCCAGTCCACAGTGGGCAACTGCATCGACACAAAGCCGATGCTTAGACTGCTACACCACCGTGGACCCTTAGCGTTCAGCTTTTACAAGTGGCTACTGCGCTTCACATTATGTCCCTTGAGAAGAGCTAAAATCTCATCAGAGAACTTCTCTTTCTGACAGAATTTGATCACGTCTTGTCCTGACACATGGGTATGGCTGTTTCATCTGTAGCAACAGCTTTCAGGCAGTCATCCATGTAGACATTTTCAACACTGTCTCTACGACTTCAGCTTTGAACTACCCACTCTGGTCTTCAGCACACTTTCTCAGAGCAAAACTGGCACAGGTAGGTGAAGACGTAGCCCAAAACAACAGTACAGTCACTTTGTGCTCAGTCAAGGCTTGGTTATAGTCATCACCGATCCACCAAAGGAAACTGAGTAAATCAAAGTCTTCATCAGGCTCTCTAACCTGGTGGAACGTTGCTTCCACATCTGCCATGATTGCAACGGGGTCTGAATCGGATTACAACGCCAGTTAGACTACTGGTCATGTCTGGTCCTTGAAGAAGCTGCTCATTTAAGGATGTGCCCTGATAGGGTGCAGCGCAGTCGAACACAAGTCTCAGTTTCTGTTTCACTGGGTGGTATACTGCATGGTGCAGTATATACCACACTTTCCCTTCCATGTCAATTCTTCATTGGACATCTGCACTGCATAGCCCTTTTGAATAGGCTGTTCCATGAAATCTGTTTATTCCTGTTGAAAGCAGGCATTCCTGATGAACTTCCACTGTAAGTTGTGTGCTCGCTGTTCAGCTATCTTACGATTAGTTCTTTGCGCCCCAGACACTCCCACTTTTATTGGCGGTGAATTGGTATTGTTTTAATGTTTTTTGATCTAATGTGATTGGACAATTCTCATGACTGTCAATCATCTTCACACCCACCACGACGCCTCGTCTTGACTGTCAATCATCCACCGTCTACAAACCCTGATAAACTCTATAGGCTACACTGTCCTTCTTAATAACTCTGTGGACATTAAAGCAGTTGTCAGGTGTGCTGCACCAAGGTAAATTGCTGCCCCCCCCTAAAAAAAATAAAGAAATAGCACCAGCCACCGCTGGTTTAAATGCGCTGAGTGATACTGGGGTTTGTGTGACTTTTAAGTGGAAAGTAGTCATTTGGGACCAAGGTAAGATTTAAGAAGACCAGATTAGAAAATGTGCAGCATAAGTTTGGCCTACTAGTTTATGTTTTTTTTTTCAAATTTTCATTGTGTTTTGCTCAGTGGCGTGTGATGTTGTCACAAACTGTAGTTGAAATAGAATACATTTAAGTTTTTTTGACACAGGATACAGGTGCTCAGAAATGGACAAAGAGGATCAACAAGTGGGCAAAAGCAGGCAGACCGGCCAAGAAAGGGAAAGGTGTGTTAGCTGCTGATGAGCACTGACTAATTTCATGGACTATCGATGGTGTTTAGAAAATGAGTTGATATGTCATCTGTGTGGACTGTATGGAAAACGTGATACTTATGACTTGTTCCTGGCACAGAGGGCGACTTCAGATGATGCCGTGCACAGTGTCTCAGCTCCTGTCCACTGCAGAGGTCAATGGTGCTTTCCGTATTGGCGACTTGGAGCTCAACCAGGTAGGAAGAAATGAACAAAAACCTTAAACCTAAACTGCACAATGGCTAAGATCAAGTTGTGTGAACTTGTGAGTGTGTGTGTGAGTGTGTGTGTGTGTGTATGTGTTAAAATAGATATCTGTAGTGGGCGTTGTCAGAAGATGTGTTCCTTCGGAGGTCAAAATCCAGTACTCTGTGGATGACATGACTGGCCCACCTATAGACGTGACACAGTGGGTGAATTCAGAGGCGAGTACTTTCTACAAAGATGTGTCGAGAAATACTGCAAACATCCTTGTTAAACATGTTTTTTTTGTTCCTACCAGGCTCCAGGTGTGCCGTGCAGTTCAGATGTCCTTGGACAATATGTGAAGGTTATAGGACGTCTCAGGAACATTAAGGTAGATGAAGGTAGATTTTAGGTATTAAGTAAATATGAGTACGTCAGTAGTTTTTTTGTTTATTCAAATGATTATCATATGGCCTTGTTCCTGTATTCTACATTGTGCAACAAGTAGAATCTGTCGTACTTTGTTTTTTTAATAACATGGAGTAATTTTCCCTGAGAATTAGGGACAGAGATCACTGCTGGCAGGGAACGTCCGTCATGTTGAGGATCTCAATGAAATCACATCCCACATGTTGGAAGTTGTCCAAGCCCATATGCAGCGTTCCAGAATTGCTCATGAAAGGGTATTGGAGCCTGTGTTCATCTAAAAAGAAATCCTTTGAACTTTTACTTATGTGAAATCACTGACAAATCACTGACAAATGCTGGATGTTTTTTTTTTGTATTATTATTAGGTGGGTGACATGCATACCAACAGGATGGATATACCTGGAACAGTCAACAGTGACAGACGTGTTGATGGTCATTCTGAGGAGAAGGCAGCTTATGGTTTATCCACCATCCAGAGGCAGGTTAGTCCTGTGTTTCAGTTTGATAGGACACTTCTGCTTACATAATAGACACCACAAGGAGACTCAGCAATGGGGGGTCTGGGTGGCGTGGTGGTCTATTCCATTACCTATCAACACGGGGATCGCTGGTTCCAATCCCCGTGTTACCTCCGGCTTGGTCGGGCGTCCCTACAGACCCAATTGGCTGTGTCTGCGGGTGGGGAGCCAGATGTGGGTATGTGTCCTGGTTGCTGCAGTAGCGCCTCCTCTGCTTGGTCGGGGCACCTGTTCGGGCGGGAGGGGGATAGTGTGATCCTCCCATGCGATCCGTCCCCCTGGTGAAACTCCTCATTCTCAGGTGAAAAGAAGCGGCTGGCGACTCCACATGTATCGGAGGAGACGTGGTAGTTTGCAGCCCTTCTCGGATCGGCAGAAGGGGTGGAGCGGTGACCAGCATGGCTCGGAAGAGTGGGGTAATTGTCCGGATACAGCTGGGGAGAAAACCTAGAAATCACACGGGTCATCTTTCCATGTACATTTCCCTCATGGTATTAAGTGATATGCCTGATTTCTAAATTATCGTGATATCACAATTTACTCCCCAGTATTGTCCTGGTTATCTCCTTTTTCTCCCCAGGAGGAGCTGGAGGGCGTTGCTTGGGAGAGGGACGTCTGGAGTGCCCTACTTAGCTTGCTGCCACCGTGACCCGATCCTGGAGAAGCGGCTGATGATGAATGAATGAATGAATGAATGAATGAATATCTCGTTTTTGTTTCACAGATGATGATCTGACATGTTTTATTAATTTCTACAAAGATTATAATCCCATGCCTTTACAAACGTATTGTTTGTAGTTCTTTTTTAAAATATTGTATTATACTGATTTCCAGGAATCCTTACGGTAGTCTTTTGAACATTGTTGGTAGTAGTTGTGCACAACTGTTTTTTTTCCGGACATAAGTTTTTGTTCTATTCCACGAAATAGGAACGGAGTTAAATATATGCGTGGTGAACTGAATCACTAACGAGACTGCACGTGAAGAATGTGTGCAAAGTGTGGGTCAGAGTCTGTGCCTGTCGCGAGCAGGGGCTGATTTGCATCAGAGCTCTTGAACTGACCGGGATTCACACTTGCGTTGTCGTGGAACTCTCTTCTGTAATTCATTGGGTCGCTCCCACAACACATCAAGCGCACCACCGTACGTAGGCCTACCAGTATCTCGGGTTTAAGTTATAGTAAAGAGCTCCAGTTTATTTTATTTGACTGGGTGCACTCATTTTTGGGAATTACTGGTTGATGTTTTAAGATAATATCAATAATATTCAAGGGGTCAGTGTTAAAAGGGTTTCAAAGTTAAGAGAGTTAACATGTTTTTTTTCTTCTTTTCATTGGAAGTGATTTGAGTTGATTAACTATAGACCAATTCAGTGTCTTGTATAGGTAAAACACCTCTCTAATTACAAGAGTCATGGGGTTATTATTTTACTGTATTACAGTCCATCTTGTAAATCACTATACATGTCATTTTTGAGTAACCCAATTCTTTTGTGTTTGAGTTCTATGAGTCAGGTGGTTTATCTAAAACACCTTGTGGGGTTTTAGAAGATATATTCCTGTCACTCTTTTATATCCTGGGAGGCAGTTAGACACATAGTAGTGTTCCTAGTCACTCCAGGTGGAGGCACCGCGCTAAGCATCACTGAGGGTAACACTCTGTCCTCTCAGATTAGAAGGGGCATTGGAAGGGGGTTACATTTTGGAAATATGTACGATGATGTTTGAGCAAAATAAATCATCCATTCAAGAGGACAGTTATGTTGAGGACCTACCTGTGAAGGAGGCTGCCCTTTCACCTGTCCCAAGTGAGCACAGCAGGACCAGTGAGTAGGGGCCTCAGCAGAACAGACGACCTAAGGTCTTCACATGTGATCGACTTGGCTCACCAGCTTGCTGCAGTTTGAGGACACCGCCACATCATACAATCTTTAAGGTGCCATGGACACAGACTGTGCAGCCAGACTACTACCAGCAACCCTGTGGACATGGACGGCAGGAACATTGTTATCACACTCGAGTCACCACACATCGCTGGACTGTGTTAAGTGTATGTAGCTAAATGGAGGCTGTAGGTAACACAGACCAAAAGAGAATGTGAAGGACTCTGGGTATTGACCCATATGAAAGAATGTACCAGAAGAGTTCCAGTCTGTAACCAAACTGCGAAAGTGACTGAAAAGAACTGAATGTATCAAAGGAGTTCCAGTCTGTAAACCAGTGTTTTGTACATGGTTGGTGGTATTCGAGCACTTCAGGTTAAAGGTAATGATGTTGAGGAGAACATTAATGTTGAGGGGTAGTATGTGACCGATGGAATAATGTTCATTACCAGCATTTCATGTTATATTTTATCTTGTGTTTAAAATGTTTGTCGTCAGCTGCAGCAGTTTGAGAACAGCAATTCCTGTTTCCATATGTTTTGTGTTGACAATGTCACCCCAGTCCGACTCGAGTCTTGTTTTTGTGGAATCCTGACTCGACTTGGACTTGAGCACTGATGACTCGGACTCGAACACTGGGGACTCGAGACTCGACTCGGACTCGAGGTTTATTGACTCGACTACAACACTGTCACCCTAACACCAGCAGCACTGAGTAGTTGTAGTTACCAGACGGTTCCAGCAGGGGCAATGTAGCGCTGTTGTGCTCAGTGCCGTCTTGTGGTCAGCGCCGTGTGGTCAGAGAGAGTCTGGCCAACTGTCTACACGGGCGCCATATTGCCTACCAACTGGTAGACGGCGCCATGCGCGCTCTTCAAAATCGGGCTGACTTCATGATCTGTCAAGCTGCTCTTTCAAAGAAATAAGGGAAAACAGAGACGGGTTGCCGGAGAGGTTCTCAGGCGCGGTGGGCGTGGCTATGGTGCGGTAGGCGTGGCAAACGTAGCGGCGGGCATAATGGGAAGGACGCTGGTACCTTTCGAGTGTTGTGAGTGAAGTTGGAGTCAGCGGGAGTGAACTGGACGGTACTGGTGGTAACTAGATATACCTAGAACATGCGATGATCCAGGGGGCGCACCGGACCGACCGTGAATCTTTGTTTCGTCAAACGACGTAACAATGGAGGACACATTGGCCTAGAGCAGTGATACTCAACCCGCGGCTCCTTTAAGACTAATTGTGGATCTTTTAAGTCCTACTTAAAAAATAAATAAAAACTAAAAAATATTGTCAGCAGAATTCATCAACGTTTCATTCTCATTCATTCGCAAGACACATCAATCTATTACGCTCCCACCCCTCAACCACCTGAACTACCAATTAGCCCATTGGAGTATATGGAGATACACACGAAAGCAAACGTTTTTATTTGCAGTAACATGTATTTTATGTTTGACCTCTGACCCTCTATGTCTATTGGTTGTGTATGTTGTATAAATGTCCGCGCGCTACTCTGGTGCGCGCCCTTGGAAGAAGACAGAGCAAGAGGGTCACTCATGTGTTTTCGTGCCTGCTTAACGCAGTCGTTTTGTAATGTTACTACGGTCTAGCAAATAAAAGAGGAAGACCAAGATGCACCTTGATCGTTGTGGTGTAACGTGCATGGATAAGTAGACACGTTGGTCCTTGACTAACGGGTCGGACCCTTTAGTCGACTGGTTAATGTTGTCGCTTGTGGTGTGGGAGACACGGGTTCGCGTCCCGGTTGTGACGACGATATCCCGGACTGCCCCCCCGAATTCGCTACAATATTTCAGTTATCCTGTAGATACACGAGAACAACAGTATAAGTTCCACTTGGGAAAGGGGACAGATAAGCAGCATTAAGAGGAAAGAAATGGAGATATGGCAGAAACGCTGGGCGGAAGACCAGAAAAGTAAGGGGTTGCGGTGATACACATTTGAGGGTAGATTCACCAGGGGCTGCTGCTCCTTTAAGGCAGACATTTCAGAGTGTTGACGTAGGCACTGTTTCCGGTTTCCGGGGTGAGCCATGTTTTGCAGCAGCCTAGCGGTTAGCCGGTTGCCACGGGAGATTGCGCTGTATCGGTGTTGTTTTGTGTGGCGAGTAAACGGAATTGACTCGACTCGATCTCTCCGTCTCCTCATTCCTGCATTCCTGCAGGTTATTACACAATACCAAAATCTGTCACAACAAAGAGCTATAAATAAAGGAAGAGAAGGGAGGAAATCATAGTAACAAGACTGATTGGATCACACAGGATTAAGTGGCACGTTGTTTATAATGGGGAAAAGGGACGGTGGTAAGTGTGAGAACTGTGGAGTTAAAGAAAACGCTGAACATGTAATATTGCGTTATAACATGTATGACGTGGAAAGAGAAAGGTTACAGTCCAAGAGGCGGGACGGGAGTGGAATCTGATGAGGAAACTGGGAACAGAAGGAGAGGCAGAGGGGAGTAAAATCACCAGGAAGGCACTCTTTACTTGCTTAAGTGACACTGCAGATGGGTCTAATTTAAGAAATAAGGTAAAATGACCTGTTGTTACCCACTCTTGTACAGTAGATGGCGGTATGGACGTTAAAGGCGTTTGCGATCAGCTATTATAATGAGAGAAGAAGAAGCAGAAGTAGACGACGTGTCACTTCAGATCAGCTGTTGGTGTTCAGAGGTGTGTTAAATGTGTATATGTGCTCTGGGAAGTATCAGTATTATGTTATATCCGTGTATTGTGGAGTAATGAAGTTAATTACATGACGACGGATAAGCTAACGATGCTAACTTTGTGTAATGCTAACGGCGACGAATTAGCTAACGATGCTAACGTCATGAAATGCTAACCGATTTGTAGTGTGTAGGGGAAACAGAGCGGACACTGTGCTACATCGACCTTTTACGTTATATTCTGTTTGCGTTATTTTCAGACAAGATATAGAATGAGACGGTACCGTTTATATCGATATAGTTTGTTGTGTAAAATACATAACCTGTAAATGACCCTCTAGTGTCATTGGTTGTTTGTGATTTGAGTGACTTTTATTTTGAAAACCGCAAACGGAAGTAGAGACATCAGGCGGGATTCTGTCAGCAATCCTTCGTCATTCAATGAAAATGTGAACGTTTCTCTGAATCTTGTAAGAAGAATTTCCCTCGTTATTACTGGATTGATTACAAGGTATTTACTGTGCCTTTTTTCTGTAATCTGATGGTATTGATTTCGTTTTGTACCTGTTCTATATTTTGCTGGATATAACTCAAATGTTACTCTTTAGAGAGTGGTGATTTCTTTGCTAGTAAACCTGATTTCTAATGCCTGGCTAGGCAACGTCATTCTACATTGGGTACTGCTCTGCGCAGCATGCATGCTCATTGGAAGTTTATTTTTCTGTAGATTGTGGGAAGAGAAGTTGCATCTTATTTTGGTTAGCCCACAGTTGGAGAGAGAGAACAAGGTATGTCATATTGTCTTGTTTTCAGTGGGATAGGATTGTGTATTTGTTCTACTGTAGGCTATTTTTCTATGTAACTGACCTAATTTACTGCACTGTTCAAGAAAAGCCATTAATGCAAAGAAAATTCTATGTTGATGTTTGGATTGTATATTATTATTTATAAGAGATCTAAGAGTATTTTCTGTTTTTTCATCTCAGCTCTTACGTTGTGGATTGTTAAATAAACACATGAAACATCAGTAAAAAAGAGTACGACCATCTGCCTTCTGGGGACGCTACATAACCCGTTTCTAACACGTGGGGCGTCCTGACGGACGACCTAGACGAGGTGGGGCGAGGTTCTTAAAACGTTTCTTGCCATTTTGACCGCCGCTGTTTTTAAACTATATTCTGTCAAGATAGATACCCAGTTGAGATATTAATGCAGTACATATGTTAGTATGTCTGTTAAGGAACTAACTGGCACCAAAATTATCATTTTAACAACTTTTAAAACCGTTTTTCAAACAATTTAAAATGGCCGCCGTCCAACGCCTGTAAGCACTGCAACACCTCGGTGGTTCATGGTGCGTCTGAAATGGCGGCTGTTACCAGACATGTTGGCAATAATCACAAATCAAGTTTAGACCATTTCTCTGTACTGGGGAACGCTAGTGTGTTTCTAGGACAGAGCAGCGAACCCCCCCCCCCCCAAAAAAAAGAAAAAAAGTTTATTTACAATAAACAGGTATACAATTACCATACAGAGGAAAAACAAAACGGATTTGTACAGAAAAGGGGAGTTCAGTGTCGACTCGTTTTAAGTCCTATCAGAGTTCATATAAAATGTACTTGATTTAAAATATCACAAGTCTTTATACACACCTTGATTTTCAGTGAAGGTGCCATACTACTGGAGTTCAACAACAAGTGGATGAAAGCAGGGTTTGGAGCCAGACCATTTAGTTTTGTGGATGTGGAATTAACCAAGAATAACCGAAAGCTGAATTACATAAGTATTATTGTTTTCCGTCCCATAAAACACAAAATATAACATCACTTCAAATACATTAATCTGTCCCTTAGTACCCACTTTACCATTTACAAAGTCTTGCATGTCAATCTCGGTAGTAGGCTAAATGTTCAGTTGCAAGTCAAAGCCACATGTGAGATGTCACAAGAACTTGTATTAAAACAGATTAAACGGATCAAAATAAAAAGTAAAGACGGTGTTTCCTTCCCTGTTTTAAAATATACTGCTGCTACACAATATATCAACATGCAAATGAAACTTCGCAAAGGACATGACGCGACCAACACACGTCATAGTGACATGACGCGCACGATCACGTGCAAGTTAAGAGCGGTCATTTTGACCACCCGTGGTCGTTTTAGGTAGATCCTATAGCTTTATTTATTTATTTGTTGCAATTGATCTAAAACTCAAATACCAATATATGCAGTTTTAGTAGAATTCAGGGAGCGGCTGGTCTGTATCTTTTTTTCCACAAAGTTTTTAAACTGAATGCGGTTTGCATTCTGAGAGATGGGTCTATTTTTATTTAACAGAGTCCATTTTAGATCATTTTTCATTTGCATGTTGATGTATTTTGCAGCTGTATATTTTAAAACAGGGAAGGAAACCCTGTCTTTGCATTTTATTATTATTATTTATTGTAAGGGCTGCTATAGCTATCCTGATAAACTAAAAAAAAGAGAAGAGCCTTATGGCTGACACATGTTCCACTTGTCTCTTTGGTCCAAGAATGATTCTTCCTTCGCGTTTTAAGTATTTATTTAAACTTGCTTGAAGACATACAGTGAAATACTGAACTGCATCCAAGAAATAACAACTTTTAACCTGACCTAATACACGTATACACAAGGCACGAATACACGTAGTCTATGCACGGTCAGAAAAACCGTGTGGCTCCACTCTTCCATTCTAGGCAACGCCCCCTTCCGATTACTTCCTCTTCCGGAGCACGTTAACCCAGGAACACCCTTCTCCAGTTCTTAAAGTGACATGCACCTATCTAAGACTACACAGCAAACTTAATACATACATAAAAAAGCAGTTACCTAAAGTATACGATGTGTAAAAAGTAAATATTTAAACTAATTATTCAAATTACTAACTAAACCATTAAATATTAAACATTAGGAGACATTTGGCTCCTACATTACCGGCCCCTACTTGTTCTGATAATTCTAAAGCCTAGAACAATTACCATATCCATAACAAATTCATATCAAATTACATCAATACGTACAATGAACAGGCATTTGTATTATCAAACATCTGATGTTACAAAATATGAAAAGGAAGGGCTTGGTAAGCACACTGACCAATATTTCGCCAGTCAGCTTGACAGGTCCGTTTTCTGAAAGAAAAAAGAAACAGAGAGAGAGAGCCAGAGGTTACCAGCACATGGCTCATCGTGCGAGCTGTCTTTACCACCTGCTCATTTAGATTCCATGAGGAGACAGATCTTTGTGATGGGTCTGTCCAAGATGTTGGTCTCTGTCTTGATGCGAGCTCTGCGAACAAGCCCCGTCTTGTCTGGAATTGCTTCAGTGACTTTTCCCATAATCCATGAATTTCTTGGAGCACAGTCATCCGTCAGAAGAACCACATCGCCTTATGCAAAGTTTCTTGATGCTGTGGACCATCGTTGCCGCTTCTGGAGTGGAGTTAGGTACTCTTTTATCCATCTCTTCCAAAACAAATCTGACACATATTGTACCTGCCTCCATCTACGCCGTGAGTAGAGATCATCCTTGTCAAATAATCCTGTTGGTAATGATGGTTTCACCTTCAGCAGCAGGAGCTGATTGGGCGTCAGTGCCTCCAAGTCATTTGGGTCACTAGATGCCTTTGTGATAGGTCGGCTGTTGATGATTGACTCACATAAGACTGTGTGAAGGCTTTCTTCATCAAGGACTTGTTCTCTCACAGTGGAATTCAGCACCTTTCCAACTGATCTTTATTAACCACTCCCGCACTCCGCCATGATGAGAAGCTGTGGGAGGGTTAAATGTCCATTTAATCCCATATTGATGAAACAAATGCTGAAATTTGGAGGCGTTCCAGTCAGCAATGGCTGTCTTCAGCTCACGATTGTCCCCAACAAAGTTTGTCTCATTATCTGAACGAATCTCTTTCACTTGTCCCCTCCTTGCTATAAAGCGCTGGACTGCGTTTATGCACGAGTCTGTGTCCAATGATGAGGCAAGCTCAATCTAAACTGCACGAACAGCTAAACAAGTGAATATAACACCAAATCTCTTTGTGAGGCTTCTTCCACGTTTCACCTCAAATGGTCCAAAATAGTCCATCCCAGCTCTGGTGAAGGGTGTATCATCTGGTATCAACCGATCTCGCGGAAGATCATCCATTAGTTGTTTCCCAACTGTTCCATGTAAGCGACGGCATGTAACAGGAGTTTGAGATAACCTTTGGAATGGCTGTGTTGGCACTAGGGATCCAAAATCTCTGCCGCAGTTCGGAGAGCATATGATTGCGGCCTCCATGACCAGTTTCCTCATGGATCTGTCGTAGAACTTCAACAATGGGAAAGTCTCTAGACAGAATGACAGGCTGCTTACAACTTTCTGGCATAGCCACTCGACAGCCTTCCACCAACTCGCAACAGACCATCTTGAAACACAGGGTTCAACTTTTCTTTTTTTTTACATTTATTTCTGATTTTTCCCTTTTTCTCCCAATTTAGTGGCCAATCGATCCCTATTTTAATTCAAACATCCCCCCTCGTACTGCATGCGTTCGCCAACTGCATCTCTCCGGCTGGCAGTCTCAAAGGAGACGCCTCCCCACTTTCATGACAAGGCGAATCCAGGCCGAACCACTGCTTTTTCCGACACACAGAGATGCATTCATGTGACGAACACAAGCCGACTCCGCCCCCCTCCCGAAGACAGCGTTGCCAATTATTGGTGCTTCGTTGAGTCCGGCCATAGTCGGATCTGACGAGACCGGGGTATGAACCCCGGTCCCCAGTGGGCAACTGTATCGACACAAAGCCGATGCTCAGACTGCTACACCACCGTGGACCCTTAGGGTTAAGCTTTTACAAGTGGCTACTGCGCTTCACATTTTGTCCCTTGAGAAGAGCTAAAATCTCATCAGAGAACTTCTCTTTCTGATAGAATTTGATCACGTCCTGTCCTGACACATGGATATGGCTATTTCATCTGTAGCAACAGATTTCAGGCAGTCATCCATGTACAAATTTTTCAACACTGTCTCTACTACTTCAGCTTTGAACTACCTACTCTGGTCTTCAGCACACTTTCTTAGAGCAAAACTGGCACAGGTAGATGAAGACGTAGCCCAAAACAACAGTACAGTCACTTTGTGCTCAGTCAAGGCTTGGTTATAGTCATCACCGATCCACCAAAGGAAACTGAGTAAATCAAAGTCTTCATCAGGCTCTCTAACCTGGTGGAACGTTGCTTCCACATCTGCCATGATTGCAACGGAGTCTGAATCGGATTACAACGCCAGTAAGACTACTGGTCATGTCTGGTCCTTGAAGAAGCTGCTCATTTAAGGATGTGCCCTGATAGGGTGTAGCGCAGTCGAACACAAGTCTCAGTTTCTGTTTCACTGGGTGGTATACTGCATGGTGCGGTATATACCACACTTTCCCTTCCGTGTCAATTCTTCATTGGACAACTGCACTGCATAGCCCTTTTGAATAAGCTGTTCCATGAAATCTGTGTATTCCTGTTGAAAGCAGGCATTCCTGATGAACTTCCACTGTAAGTTGTGTGCTCGCTGTTCAGCTATCTTGCGATTAGTTCTTTGCGCCCCAGACACTCCCACTTTTATTGGCGGTGAATTGGTATTGTTTTAATGTTTTTTGATCTAATGTGATTGGACAATTCTCATGACCGTCAATCATCTTCACACCCACCACGACGCCTCGTCTTGACTGTCAATCATCCACCATCTACGAACCCTGATAAACTCTATAGGCTACACTGTCCTTCTTAATAACTCTGTGGACATTAAAGCAGCTGTCAGGTGTGCTGCACCAAGGTAAATTGCTGCCCCCCCCCCAAAAAAAATAAAAAAATAGCACCAGCCACCGCTGGTTTAAATGCGCTGAGTGATACTGGGGTTTGTGTGACTGTTAAGTGGAAAGTAGTCATTTGGGACCAAGGTAAGGTTTAAGAAGACCAGAGGAGAAAATGTGCAGCTACTAGTTTATTATATATTTCTTCAAATTTTCATTGTGTTTTGCTCAGTGGCGTGTGGTGTTGTCACAAACTGTAGTTGAAATAGAAAACATTTAAGATTTTTTGACACAGGATACAGGTGCTCAGAAATGGACAAAGAGGATCAACAAGTGGGCAAAAGCAGGCAGAGCGGCCACGAAAGGGAAAGGTGTGTTAGCTGCTGATGAGCACTGACTAATTTCATGGACTATCGATGGTGTTTAGAAAATGAGTTGATATTTCATCTGTGTGGACTGTATGGGAAAACGTGATACTTATGACTTGTTCCTGGCACAGAGGGCGACTTCAGATGATGCCGTGCACAGTGTCTCAGCTCCTGTCCACTGCAGAAGTCAATGGTGCTTTCCGTATTGGCGACTTGGAGCTCAACCAGGTAGGAAGAAATGAACAAAAACCTCAAACCTAAACTGTGCAATGGCTAAGATCAAGTTGTGTGAACTTGTGAGTGTGTGTGTGAGTGTGTGTGTGTGTATGTGTTAAAATAGATATCTGTAGTGGGCGTTGTCAGAAGATGTGTTCCTTCGGAGGTTAAAATCCAGTACTCTGTGGATGACATGACTGGTCCACCTATAGACGTGACACAGTGGGTGAATTCAGAGGCGAGTACTTTCTACAAAGATGTGTCGAGAAATACTGCAAACGTCCTTGTCAATAATCTTTTTTTTTTGTTCCTACCAGGCTCCAGGTGTGCCGTGCAGTTCAGTTGTCCTTGGACAATATGTGAAGGTTATAGGACGTCTTAGGAACATTCAGGTAGATGAAGGTAGATTTTAGGTATTAAGTAAATATGAGTACGTCAGTAGTTTTTTTTGTTTATTCAAATGATTATCATATGGCCTTGTTCCTGTATTCTACATTGTGCAACAGTAGAATCTGTCGTACTTTGTTTTTTTAATAACATGGAGTAATTTTCCCTGAGAATTAGGGACAGAGATCACTGCTGGCAGGGAACGTCCGTCATGTTAAGGATCTCAATGAAATCACATCCCACATGTTGGAGGTTGTCCAAGCCCATATGCAGCGTTCCAGAAATGCTCATGACAGGGTATTGGAGCCTGTGTTCATCTAAAAAGAAATCCTTTGAACTTTTACTTATGTGAAATCACTGACAAATCACTGACAAATGCTTGATGTTTTTTTTTGTATTATTATTAGGTGGGTGACATGCATACCAACAGGATGGATATACCTGGAACGGTCAACAGTGACAGACGTGTTGATGGTCATTCTGAGGAGAAGGCAGCTTATGGTTTATCCACCATCCAGAGGCAGGTTAGTCCTGTGTTTCAGTTTGATAGGACACTTCTGCTTACATAATAGACACCACAAAGAGACTCAGCAATGGGGGGTCTGGGTGGCGTGGTGGTCTATTCCATTACCTATCAACACGGGGATCGCTGGTTCCAATCCCCGTGTTACCTCCGGCTTGGTCGGGCGTCGCTACAGACCCAATTGTTTGTGTCTGCGGGTGGGGAGCCAGATGTGGGTATGTGTCCTGGTTGCTGCAGTAGCGCCTCCTCTGCTTGGTCGGGGCACCTGTTCGGGCGGGAGGGGGATAGCGTGATCCTCCCATGCGATCCGTCCCCCTGGTGAAACTCCTCATTCTCAGGTGAAAAGAAGCGGCTGGCGACTCCACATGTATCGGAGGAGACGTGGTAGTTTGCAGCCCTTCTCGGATCGGCAGAAGGGGTGGAGCGGTGACCAGGATGGCTCGGAAGAGTGGGGTAATTGTCCGGATACAGCTGGGGAGAAAAAGGGGGGAGTGCTCAGCAATCACCTGTCAATACCAGCTGCCCTGAGGATTCAATGTTACCATAAGCATCAACTGGCAATCCCCCACCACTAGCTCCTCTGGAGTAGAAATGAAAACTGCTCCATAAATGTGTTGGACTGGAATTTGACTTTTTTTCTTGCCTTTTGTAAGGTACGGATGGTGATAAAGAGTTGCTCCCTCCAAGATGGCATCAGTTTCATGGACTTGAGCATGGAGCTTGGGTTCCTCAGCAGGACATCCATCAGGTATCCTCTTAGCTGAACACTGATATTTTTGATTTTCATCCAAACGTTAGAACAAAATGCTTCAACTGCTGAGTTTTGCCTGTTCTCATGCAGAAGGACCTTGCAGTTTCTCCTCCATGAAGGTCTCATCTATTCAACTATTGATGAGGACCACTTCAAGTCCATTTGATAACCTAGAGATCACACAGGTAATGTTTCCATGTACCTTTCCCTCATGGTATTAAGTGATATGCCTGATTTCTAAATTATCGTGATATCACGTTTTACTCCCCAGTATTGTCCAGGTTATCTTGTTTTTCTCCCCAGGAGGAGCTGGAGGGCGTTGCCGGGGAGAGGGACGTCTGGAGTGCCCTGCTTAGCTTGCTGCCAGCCTGACCCGATCTTGGAGAAGCGGCTGATGATGAATGAATAAATGAATGAATGAATGAACATCTCGTTTTTGTTTCACAGATGATGATCTGACATGTTTTATTAATTTCTACAAAGATTATAATCCCATGCCTGTACAAACGTATTGTTTGTAGTTCTTTTTTTAAATATTGTATTATACTGATTTCCAGGCATCCTTACGGTAGTCTTTCAAACATTGTTGGTAGTAGTTGTGCACAATTCCTGTTTTTTTTCCGGACATAAGTTTTTGTTCTATTCCACGAAATAGGAACGGAGTTAAATATATGCGTGGTGAACTGAATCACTAACGAGACTGCACGTGAAGAGTGCGTGCAAAGTGTGGGCCAGAGTCTGTGCCTGTCGCGAGCAGGGGCTGATTTGCATCAGAGCTCTTGAACTGACCGGGATTCACACTTGCGTTGTCGTGGAACTCTCTTCTGTAATTCATTGGGTCGCTCCCACAACACATCAAGCGCACCACCGTACGTAGGCCTACCAGTATCTCGGGTTTAAGTTATAGTAAAGAGCTCCAGTTTATTTTATTTGACTGGGTGCACTCATTTTTGGGAATTACTGGTTGATGTTTTAGGATAATGTAAATAATATTCAAGGGGTCAGTGTTTAAAGGGTTTCAAAGTTTAGAGAGTTAACATGTTTCTTTTCTTTACTTTGGAAGTGATTTGAGTTGATTAACTATAGACCAATTCAGTGTCTTGTATAGGTAAAACACCTCTCTAATTACAAGAGTCATGGGGTTATTATTTTACTGTATTACAGTCCATCTTGTAAATTACTATACATGTCATTTTTGAGTAACACAATTCTTTTGTGTTTGAGTTCTATGAGTCAGGTGGTTTATCTAAAACACCTTGTGGGGTTATAGAAGATATATTCCTGTCACACTTTTATATCCTGGGAGACAGTTAGACACATAGTAGTGTTCCTAGTCACTCCAGGTGGAGGCACCGCGCTAAGCATCACTGAGGGTAACACTCTGTCCTCTCAGATTAGAAGGGGCATTGGAAGGGGGTTACATTTTGGAAATATGTACGATGATGTTTGAGCAAAATAAATCATCCATTCAAGACGACAGTTATGTTGAGGACCTACCTGTGAAGGAGGCTGCCCTTTCACCTGTCCCAAGTGAGCACAGCAGGACCAGTGAGTAGGGGCCTCAGCAGAACAGACGACCTAAGGTCTTCACATGTGATCGACTTGGCTCACCAGCTTGCTGCAGTTTGAGGACACCGCCACATCATACAATCTTTAAGGTGCCATGGACACAGACTGTGCAGCCAGACTACTACCAGCAACCCTGTGGACATGGACGGCAGGAACATTGTTATCACACTCGAGTCACCACACATCGCTGGACTGTGTTAAGTGTATGTAGCTAAATGGAGGCTGTAGGTAACACAGCCCAAAAGAGAAGGTGAAGGACTCTGGGTATTGACCCATATGAAAGAATGTACCAGAAGAGTTCCAGTCTGTAACCAAACTGTGAAAGTGACTGAAAAGAACTGAATGTATCAAAGGAGTTCCAGTCTGTAAACCAGTGTTTTGTACATGGTTGGTGGTATTCGAGCACTTCAGGTTAAAGGTAATGATGTTGAGGAGAACATTAATGTTGAGGGGTAGTATGTGACCGATGGAATAATGTTCATTACCAGCATTTCATGTTATATTTTATCTTGTGTTTAAAATGTTTGTCGTCAGCTGCAGCAGTTTGAGAACAGCAATTCCTGTTTCCATATGTTTTGTGTTGACAATGTCACCCCAGTCCGACTCGAGTCTTGTTTTTGTGGAATCCTGACTCGACTTGGACTTGAGCACTGATGACTCGGACTCGAACACTGGGGACTCGAGACTCGACTCGGACTCGAGGTTTATTGACTCGACTACAACACTGTCACCCTAACACCAGCAGCACTGAGTAGTTGTAGTTACCAGACGGTTCCAGCAGGGGCAATGTAGCGCTGTTGTGCTCAGTGCCGTCTTGTGGTCAGCTCCGTGTGGTCAGAGAGAGTCTGGCCAACTGTCTACACGGGCGCCATATTGCCTACCAACTGGTAGACGGCGCCATGCGCGCTCTTCAAAATCGGGCTGACTTCATGATCTGTCAAGCTGCTCTTTCAAAGAAATAAGGGAAAACAGAGAAGGGTTGCCGGAGAGGTTCTCAGGCGCGGTGGGCGTGGCTATGGTGCGGTAGGCGTGGCAAACGTAGCGGCGGGCATAATGGGAAGGACGCTGGTACCTTTCGAGTGTTGTGAGTGAAGTTGGAGTCAGCGTGAGTGAACTGGACGGTACTGGTGGTAACTAGATATACCTAGAACATGCGATGATCCAGGGGGCGCACCGGACCGACCGTGAATCTTTGTTTCGTCAAACGACGTAACAATGGAGGACACATTGGCCTAGAGCAGTGATACTCAACCCGAGGCTCCTTTAAGACTAATTGTGGATCTTTTAAGTCCTACTTAAAAAATAAATAAAAACTAAAAAATATTGTCAGCAGAATTCATCAACGTTTCATTCTCATTCATTCGCAAGACACATCAATCTATTACGCTCCCACCCCTCAACCACCTGAACTACCAATTAGCCCATTGGAGTATATGGAGATACACACGAAAGCAAATGTTTTTATTTGCAGTAACATGTATTTTATGTTTGACCTCTGACCCTCTATGTCTATTGGTTGTGTATGTTGTATAAATGTCCGCGCGCTACTCTGGTGCGCGCCCTTGGAAGAAGACAGAGCAAGAGGGTCACTCATGTGTTTTCGTGCCTGCTTAACGCAGTCGTTTTGTAATGTTACTACGGTCTAGCAAATAAAAGAGGAAGACCAAGATGCACCTTGATCGTTGTGGTGTAACGTGCATGGATAAGTAGACACGTTGGTCCTTGACTAACGGGTCGGACCCTTTAGTCGACTGGTTAATGTTGTCGCTTGCGGTGTGGGAGACACGGGTTCGCGTCCCGGTTGTGACGACGATATCCCGGACTGCCCCCCCGAATTCGCTACAATATTTCGGTTATCCTGTAGATACACGAGAACAACAGTATAAGTTCCACTTGGGAAAGGGGACAGATAAGCAGCATTAAGAGGAAAGAAATGGAGATATGGCAGAAACGCTGGGAGGAAGACCAGAAAAGTAAGGGGTTGTGGTGATACACATTTGAGGGTAGATTCACCAGGGGCTGCTGCTCCTTTAAGGCAGACATTTTAGAGTGCTGACGTAGGCACTGTTTCCGGTTTCCGGGGTGAGCCATGTTTTGCAGCAGCCTAGCGGTTAGCCGGTTGCCACGGGAGATTGCGCTGTATCGGTGTTGTTTTGTGTGGCGAGTAAACGGAATTGACTCGACTCGATCTCTCCGTCTCCTCATTCCTGCATTCCTGCAGGTTATTACACAATACCAAAAACTGTCACAACAATGAGCTATAAATAAAGGAACAGAAGGGAGGAAATCATAGTGAGACTGATTGGATCACACAGGATTAAATGGCACGTTGTTTATAATGGGGAAAGGGACGATGGTAAGTGTGAGAACTGTGGAGTTAAAGAAAACGCTGAACATGTAATATTGCGTTATAACATGTATGAAGTGGAAAGAGTGTGGTGACCCACATCTATATATCGAGAGACATTCACCTAAGAGGACGGTGTACCTTTAAGGGAAGAGGCGAGGGGTCAGATAATGCACTTCCGCTTCCGGTTCACAGTCAGTTCAGTGTCGTTGTCGAACGTATGACATGCAAAGTTGGAGCTAGTAAACTACCTCGACTACGTCTACTCTCACGTCTCCTGTCTCGTTGTTTTCTAACTCCACATTGGTGACCCCGACGTGATCGAACTACTAATACGAGTATGTCTGACAACGACGACGCCGGTGCTAACAACATGGCTATTGCTAACGCTAGCATTTACACCACTACTGTGAAGCTACCAGACTTTTGGCAGCATAATCCACGGTCGTGGTTTCAACATGTGGAAGCCCAGTTCCAGCTGAGAGGGATAACGCAGGATGCAACGCAGTACTTCCACGTAGTGGCGGCGTTAGACGCATCGACAACGGCGCGAGCAATGACGCTGTTGGAAGCTCCGCCAGCTGCTGGCAAGTACGATGCTATAAAGACATTCCTCCTGAAACTATTTGAACTGTCGGAGCTGGAGAAGGCAGACCGTTTACTGTCCCCGAATGGCCTCGGCGACGGCAAACCGTCTGAGTTAATGGAAAAAATGCTGTCTGTGCTGGGATCGGCTGATCCGGCCTTTCTTTTCACACACATTTTTCTGAGGCAGCTCCCCGCACCTGTACGCACAGCACTGGCCAGTTCTCCTCTCGCCGCCTCCAAGGACTACCGTTCTCTGGCTGCTGAAGCAGACAGGGTTTTCCTGGCCAACCGGCAACAGTTTGTGCATGCCCTGCTACCCCACCAGACCGCCCCACCACCACCTGTGTACGACTATATGGACACCGCGGCTGCGGTGACAGCCCGCCGCCAACCTGACGACGGGCTCTGTTATTACCATGCCAGGTTTGGGGCAAAAGCAAAACGGTGTCGCAAACCCTGCAGTTACAGGGTTCAGGGAAACGCCAAGGCCGGCGCTCGTTAACGGCTATGGGCGCCGGTCGTGACTGCAAGCTGTTGTTCATCAGAGACTCCTTGTCGGGCCGGCGGCTGCTGGTTGACTCTGGCGCTCAACGCAGCATACTACCAGCACAAGCTGTGGACACGATGACCGACAGTCACGGCCCCCAGATGGACGCCGCCAACGGCACGTCCATTCGGACGTACGGTATCAGACATGTGGACGTGTGTTTTGGCGGCCGACGTTTCGGCTGGGACTTTGTGATGGCTGCTGTATCCACCCCGCTCCTAGGTGCGGATTTCCTCTGTGCTTTCAACCTGCTGGTGGATGTTAAAAACTGTCGCGTGATTGATGCCGTCTCTTTTGCGTCATACCCCTGCACGCTTGGGGGCGCTGGAGCGCTGTGCCTCGCTAACACACTCTCCACCGGGGATCCATACCAACGCCTGCTCGCAAATTTCCCCGAGCTCACCACACCCACCTTCTCCTCGGCGGTGGCCAAGCACGGCGTGGAACATCATATCACCACAGTGGGCCCCCCAGTTTACGCCCGGGCCCGACGCCTCGACTCGGCCAAGCTCGCAATAGCCAGGGAGGAGTTTTCGACTATGGAGCGCCTCGGCATTGTCCGCCGTTCTGACAGCCCGTGGGCTTCCCCTCTTCACATGGTTACTAAGGCCGACGGGGGTTGGCGCCCGTGCGGGGACTACCGTCGCCTAAACAATGCCACGACCCCCGACCGGTACCCCATACTGCACATACAAGATTTCTCTACCCACCTGGCGGGCGCTGCCATCTATTCCAAAATCGACTTAGTGCGGGGGTATCACCAAGTGCCGGTCCACCCACTGGATGTCCCAAAAACGGCTGTCATCACACCCTTTGGGCTCTTTGAGTTCTTACGTATGCCTTTCGGTCTTAAAGGGGCGGCGCAGACGTTTCAACGCCTTATGGATTCTGTGCTCCGCGACATGCCATTTTTGTTTGTGTACTTAGACGACATCCTCGTGGCCAGCGCGTCGGCGGAGGAACACATGACGCACCTCAGACAGCTGTTCGACAGGCTCAGCGAACACGGCCTCATCATCAACCCAGCTAAGTGTCAGTTCGGGGAGTCGTCCATCACCTTCCTCGGGCACCACATCACTCCACAGGGGGCCGTTCCCCTCCCTGCCAGGGTTGAGGCTGTCACCATGTTCCCCCGCCCCCGCACTGTACAGTCGCTGCAGGAATTCCTGGGCATGGTGAACTTTTATAACCGTTTCCTGCCCCGTGCCGCCCACATCATGCGTCCCCTGTATGAGGCCCTGCGGGGTAAGAAGTCTAAGGACGAGCTGGACTGGTCTTCGGGGATGGACGAGGCTTTTGTGGCCGCCAAGACCGCGCTGGCCAACGCTGCGCTGCTAGCTCACCCGTCGCCTGCCGCCCCCATAGCCCTTACAACGGATGCCTCCGACTACGCCGTGGGGGCCGTGTGTGAGCAGTGGGTGGAGGGGGGTTGGCAGCCGTTGGCGTTCTTCAGTAAACAACTCCGTGAGAGCGAGCGCAAATACAGCACCTTTGATAGGGAACTACTGGGTCTCTTCCTCGCAACCAGACACTTTAGGTTTCTATTGGAGGGCCGACAGTTCACCGCTTTCGTGGACCACAAACCGCTGACGTTCTGTATGGCCAAAACCTCAGAACCGTGGTCTGGGCGTCAGCAGCGCCATCTCGCGGCGGTTTCCGAGTTTACCACGGACATACAACACGTGTCGGGCAAGGATAACTTCGTCGCCGACTGCCTTTCACGGGCAGTTGTTAACGCCGTTCACTTGGGACTCGACTACGCCGCTATGGCAGCGGACCAAGCCAAGGACGCGACCGTTCAAGACTACCGGTCGACCCCTACGGCGCTACGGCTGGAGGAAGTGACGTTCGACGCGGCCAACACCACCCTCCTCTGTGACATCTCCACCGGTCAACCGCGCCCCCTGGTGCCTACTTCCTGGCGGCGCCGAGTTTTCGACACCGTCCATGGCCTTTCCCACCCGGGAGTGAAGGCCTCGACCAAGCTGGTGAGCGTCAAGTTCGTTTGGCCTGGGCTCCGTAAGGATGTTAGAGCCTGGGCCGGCTCGTGTGTGGCGTGCCAACGCGCCAAGGTGCACCGCCATACCAAGGCCCCTTTGGCGCCGTTTGTGGTTCCAGAGAGGCGGTTTGACCACGTCAATGTTGACCTGGTGGGTCCCCTGCCCCCCTCCCGTGGTTATACGTTCCTCCTCACTATTGTGGACAGGGCCACCAGGTGGCCAGAGGCTATTCCCTTGTCCTCCACGACGGCAGCAGAGGTAGCGCGGGCGTTCATCGGCTGCTGGGTGGCCCGTTTCGGCACGCCTGGTGACATCACAAGCGACCGGGGCTCCCAGTTTACCTCGGAGCTCTGGACGGCGGTCGCTGAGCACCTGGGGATGAAGATCCACCGCACTACGGCGTACAACCCGCAGAGCAACGGACTTTGTGAGCGGTTCCATCGGGACATGAAAGCCGCTCTGCGGGCAAGCCTCACTGGCTGCGACTGGATGGACCGGCTCCCGTGGGTCATGCTCGGCCTGCGTTCGGCCCCGAAGGAAGACCTCCAGACCTCCTCCGCTGAGCTGGTGTATGGCCAGCCCCTGCGGGTTCCGGGGGAGTTTCTTCCGGATGCTACGGCTCCCTGGTCGGCCGCCTCTCACCTCAGTGCGTCCCGGAGCGCTGCCGGTGCCTTCGCTCCCGTTCCGATGTCTCAACACTGCCTCCCCCGGTCCTACGTCCCCAAGGATCTGCCATCGGCGAGGTACGTCTTCATTAGGCACGACAGCCATCGGTCCCCGCTGCAGCCCCCATACGACGGGCCCTTCCGCGTCCTGGAGGCGGGGGATAAGAACTTTGTGGTGGACATGGGGGGCAGGCCGGAGCGGGTCGCTATAGACCGTCTCAAGCCCGCTCACTTGGACATTGGGGAGCCAATGCAGTTGGCCCTACCCCCGCGGCGGGGGCGCCCTCCTAGGTCGGCCCCGGCACCTGCCTCTGTTCCTGCTTCGGCCCCGCCTATGGCCCGGGTTTCGGCCCCATCTGTTTCCCCTCCTGTGAAGCGCAGCCGTTATGGTCGCAGGGTCCGCCCTCCGACTCGTCACCTGTTTTCCCCGTGACTTTGCACTATGTCATTGACTGTTCTGTTGTAGAGTCTATTTTTATGTTCATGACTTGCACTTTTGCTGTTTTGCATTGTTTTGTTTAGGTGAATTCTGGGGGAGCCTGTGTGGTGACCCACATCTATATATCGAGAGACATTCACCTAAGAGGACGGTGTACCTTTAAGGGAAGAGGCGAGGGGTCAGATAATGCACTTCCGCTTCCGGTTCACAGTCAGTTCAGTGTCGTTGTCGAACGTATGACATGCAAAGTTGGAGCTAGTAAACTACCTCGACTACGTCTACTCTCACGTCTCCTGTCTCGTTGTTTTCTAACTCCACAAGAGAAAGGTTACAGTCCGAGAGGCGGGACGGGAGTGGAATCTGATGAGGATACTGGGAACAGAAGGAGAGGCAGAGGGGAGTAAAATCACCCGGAAGGCACTCTTTACTTTCTTAAGTTACACAAGGTTGATGGGAAGAAATAGGGTGAAATGACGTGAAGGTTACACACTCTTGTACAGTAGGTGGCGGTATGCACCTTAATGCTGTTTCCGAGCCACCATTACACCGAGAGAAGAAGAAGAAGCAGAAGCAGACGACATATCACTTCAGATCAACTGTTGGTGTTCACAGGTATATTAAATGTGTATATGTGCTCTGGGAAGTATCAGTATTATGGTATATCCGTGTATTGTGGAGTAATGACGGATAAGCTAACGATGCTAACGTCATGAAATGCTAACCGATTTGTTGTGTGGAGGGAAACAGAGCGGACACTGTGGTACATCGACCTTTTACGTAATATTCTTTTTGCGTTATTTTTAGAGAAGATATAGGATGAGACGGTACCGTTTATATCGATATAGTTTGTTGTGTAAAATACGTAACCTGTAAATGACCCTCTAGTGTCATTGGTTGTTTGTGATTTGAGGGACTTTCATTTTGAAAACCGCAAACGGAAGTAGAGACATCAGGCGGGATTCTGTCAGTAATCCTTTGTCATTCAATGAAAATGTGAACGTTTCTCTGAATCTTGTAAGAATAATTTCCCTCGTTATTAGTGGATTGATTACAAGGTATTTAATGTGCCTTTTTTCTGTAATCTGATGGTATTGATTTCGTTTTGTACCTGTTCTATATTTTGCTGGATATAACTCAAACGTTACTCTTTAGAGAGTGGTGATTTCTTTGCTAGTAACCCTGACTTCTAATGCCTGGCTAGGTAACGTCATTCTGTACATTGGGTACTGCTCTGCGCAGCATGCATGCTCATTGGAAGTTTATTTTTCTGTAGATTGTGGGAAGAGAAGTTGCATCTTATTTTGGTTAGCCCCCAGTTGGAGAGAGAGAACAAGGTATGTCATATTGTCTTGTTTTCAGTGGGATAGGATTGTGTATTTGTTCTACTGTAGGCTATTTTTCTGTGTGACTGACCTAATTTACTGCACTGTTCAAGAAAAGCCATTAATGTAAAGAAAATTCTATGTTGATGTTTGGATTGTATATTGTTATTTATAAGAGATCTAAGAGCATTTTCTGTTTTTTCATCTCAGCTCTTACGTTGTTGATTGTTAAATAAACACATGTAACATCAGTAAAAAAGAGTACGACCATCTGCCTTCTGGGGACGCTACATAACCCGTTTCTAACACGAGGGGCGTCCTGATGGACGACCTAGACGAGGTGGGGCGAGGTTCTTAACACGTTTCTTGCCATTTTGACCGCCGCTGTTTTTAAACTATATTCTGTCAAGATAGATACCCAGTTGAGATATTAATGCAGTACATATGTTAGTATGTCTGTTAAGGAACTAACTGGCACCAAAATTAACATTTTAATAACTTTTAAAACCGTTTTTCAAACAACTTAAAATGTCCGCCGTCCAACGCCTGTAAGCACTGCAACACCTCGGTGGTTCATGTTGCGTCTGAAATGGCGGCTGTTACCAGACATGTTGGCAATAATCACAAATCAAGTTTAGACCATTTCTCTGTACTGGGGAACGCTAGTGTGTTTCTAGGACAGAGCAGCGAACCCCCCCCCCCCAAAAAAAGAAACCCAAACGTTTATTTACAAAAAACAGGTAGACAATTACCATACAGAGGGGAAAAAAACAAAGCAAATGTGTACAGACAAGGGGAGTTCAGTGTCGACTCGTTTTAAGTCCTGTCAGAGTTCATATAAAATGTACTTGATTTAAAATATCACAAGTCTTTATACACACCTTGATTTTCAGTGAAGGTGCCATACTGCTGGAATTCAACAACAAGTGGATGAAAGCAGGGTTTGGAGCCAGACCATTTAGATTTGTGGATGTGGAATTTACCAAGAATAACTGAAAGCTGAATTATATAAGTATTATTGTTTTCCGTCCCATAAAACACAAAATATAACATCACATCAAATACATTAATCTGTCCCTTAGTACCCACTTTACCATTTACAAAGTCTTGCATGTCAATCTCGGTAGTAGGCTAAATGTTCAGTTGCAAGTCAAAGCCACATGTGAGATGTCACAAGAACTTGTATTAAAACAGATTAAACGGATCAAAATAAAAAGTAAAGACGGTGTTTCCTTTCCTGTTTTAAAATATACTGCTGCTACACAATATATCAACATGCAAATGAAACTTCGCAAAGGACATGACGCGACCAACACACGTCATAGTGACATGACGCGCACGATCACGCGCAAGTTCCGAGCGGTCATTTTGACCACTCGTGGTCGTTTTAAGTAGATCCTATAGCATTATTTATTTATTTGTTGCAATTGATCTAAAACTCAAATACCAATATATGCAGTTTTAGTAGATTTCAGGGAGCGGCTGGTCTGTATCTTTTTTTCCACAAAGTTTTTAAACTGAATGCGGTTTGCATTCTGTGAGATGGGCCTATTTTTATTTAACAGAGTCCATTTTAGATCATTTTTCATTTGCATGTTGATGTATTGTGCAGCTGCATGTTTTAAAACAGGGAAGGAAACACTGTCTTTGCATTTTATTATTATTATTTATTGTAAGGGCTGCTATAGCTATCCTGATAAACTAAATAAAAGAGAAGAGCCTTATGGCTGACACATGTTCCACTTGTCTGTTTGGTCCAAGAATGATTCTTCCTTCGTGTTTTAAGTATTTATTTAAACTTGCTTGAAGACATACAGTGAAATACTGAACTGCATCCAAGAAATAACAACTTTTAACCTGACCTAATACACGTATACACAAGGCATGAATACACGTAGGCTATGCACGGTCAGAAAAACCGTGTGGCTCCACTCTTCCATTCTAGGCAACGCCCCCTTCCGATTACTTCCTCTTCCGGAGCGCGTTAACCCAGGAACACCCTTCTCCAGTTCTTAAAGTGACATGCACCTATCTAAGACTACACAGCAAACTTAATACATACATAAAAAAGCAGTTACCTAAAGTATACGATGTGTAAAAAGTAAATATTTAAACTAATTATTCAAATTACTAATTAAACCATTAAATATTAAACATTAGGAGACATTTGGCTTCTACATTACCGGCCCCTACTTGTTCTGATAATTCTAAAGCCTAGAACAATTACCACATCCATAACAAATTCATATCAAATTACATCAATACATACAATGAACAGGCATTTGTATTATCAAACATCTGATGTTACAAAATATGAAAAGGAAGTGCTTGGTAAGCACGCAGTCCAATATTTCGCCAGTCAGCTTGACAGGTCCGTTTTCTGAAAGAAAAAGGAAACAGAGAGAGAGAGCCAGAGGTTTCCAGCACATGGCTCATCGTGGGAGCTCAGTCTCTACCACCTGCTCATTTAGATTCCATGAGGAGACAGATCTTTGTGATGGGTCTGTCCAAGATGTTGGTCTCTGTCTTGATGCGAACTCTGCGAACAAGCCCCGTCTTGTCTCGAATTGCTTCAGTGACTTTTCCCATAATCCATGAATTTCTTGGAGCACAGTCATCCGTCAGAAGAACCACATCGCCTTCTGCAAAGTTTCTTGATGCTGTGGACCATCGTTGCCGCTCCTGGAGTGGAGGTAGGTACTCTTTTATCCATCTCTTCCAAAACAAATATGACACATATTGTACCTGCCTCCATCTACGCCTTGAGTAGAGATCATCTTTGTCGAATAATCCTGGTGGTAATGATGGTTTCACCTTCAGCAGCAGGAGCTGATTGGGCGTCAGTGCCTCCAAGTCATTTGGGTCACTAGATGCCTTTGTGATAGGTCGGCTGTTGATGATCGACTCAGCCTCACATAAGACTGTGTGAAGGCTTTCTTCATCAAGGACTTGTTCTCTCACAGTGGAATTCAGCACCTTTCCAACTGATCTTATTAACCACTCCCGCACTCCGCCATGATGAGAAGCTGTGGGAGGGTTAAATGTCCATTTAATCCCATATTGATGAAACAAATGCTGAAATTTGGAGGCGTTCCAGTCAGCAATGGCTGTCTTCAGCTCACGGTTGTCCCCAACAAAGATAGTCTCATTATCTGAACGAATCTCTTTCACTTGTCCCCTCCTTGCTATAAAGCGCTGGACTGCGTTTATGCACGAGTCTGTGTCCAATGATGAGGCAAGCTCAATGTAAACTGCACGAACAGCTAAACAAGTGAATATAACACCAAATCTCTTTGTGAGGCTTCTTCCACGTTTCACCTCAAATGGTCCAAAATAGTCCATCCCAGCTCTGGTGAAGGGTGTATCATCTGGTATCAACCGATCTCGCGGAAGATCATCCATTAGTTGTTTCCCAACTGTTCCATGTAAGCGACGGCATGTAACAAGAGTCTGAGAGAACCTTTGGAATGGCTGTGTTGGAACTAGGGATCCAAAATCTCTGCCGCAGTTCGGAGAGCATATGATTGCGGCCTCCATGACCAGTTTCCTCATGGATCTGTCGTAGAACTTCAACAATGGGAAAGTGTCAAGACAGAATGACAGGCTGCTTACAACTTTCTGGCATAGCCACTCGACAGCCTTCCACCAACTCGCAACAGACCATCTTGAAACACAGGGTTCAGCTTTTCTTTTCTTTTTTTACATTTATTTCTGATTTTTCCCTTTTTCTCCCAATTTAGTGGCCAATCGATCCCTATTTTAATTCAAACATCCCCCCTCGTACTGCATGCGTTCACCAACTGCATCTCTCCGGCCGGCAGTCTCGAAGGAGACGCCTCCCCACTTTCGTGACAAGGCGAATCCAGGCCGAACCTTTTCCGACACACTCAGAGACGCATTCATGTGACGAACACAAGCCGACTCAGCCCCCCTCCCGAAGACAGCGTTGCCAGTTATTGCTGCTTCGTCGAGTCCAGCCATAGTCGGATCTGACGAGACCGGGGTGTGAACCCCAGTCCACAGTGGGCAACTGCATCGACACAAAGCCGATGCTTAGACTGCTACACCACTGTGGACCCTTAGGGTTCAGCTTTTACAAGTGGCTACTGAGCTTCACATTTTGTCCCTTGAGAAGAGCTAAAATCTCATCAGAGAACTTCTCTTTCTGACAGAATTTGATCACGTCTTGTCCTGACACATGGGTATGGCTGTTTCATCTGTAGCAACAGCTTTCAGGCAGTCATCCATGTAGACATTTTCAACACTGTCTCTACGACTTCAGCTTTGAACTACCCACTCTGGTCTTCAGCACACTTTCTCAGAGCAAAACTGGCACAGGTAGGTGAAGACGTAGCCCAAAACAACAGTACAGTCACTTTGTGCTCAGTCAAGGCTTGGTTATAGTCATCACCGATCCACCAAAGGAAACTGAGTAAATCAAAGTCATCATCAGGCTCTCTAACCTGGTGGAACGTTGCTTCCACATCTGCCATGATTGCAACGGGGTCTGAATCGGATTACAACGCCAGTTAGACTACTGGTCATGTCTGGTCCTTGAAGAAGCTGCTCATTTAAGGATGTGCCCTGATAGGGTGCAGCGCAGTCGAACACAAGTCTCAGTTTCTGTTTCACTGGGTGGTATACTGCATGGTGCAGTATATACCACACTTTCCCTTCCGTGTCAATTCTTCATTGGACAGCTGCACTGCATAGCCCTTTTGAATAAGCTGTTCCATGAAATCTGTGTATTCCTGTTGAAAGCAGGCATTCCTGATGAACTTCCACTGTAAGTTGTGTGCTCGCTGTTCAGCTATCTTACGATTAGTTCTTTGCGCCCCAGACACTCCCACTTTTATTGGCGGTGAATTGGTATTGTTTTAATGTTTTTTGATCTAATGTGATTGGACAATTCTCATGACTGTCAATCATCTTCACACCCACCACGACGCCTCGTCTTGACTGTCAATCATCCACCGTCTACAAACCCTGATAAACTCTATAGGCTACACTGTCCTTCTTAATAACTCTGTGGACATTAAAGCAGTTGTCAGGTGTGCTGCACCAAGGTAAATTGCCCCCCCCCAAAAAAAAATAAAGAAATAGCACCAGCCACCGCTGGTTTAAATGCGCTGAGTGATACTGGGGTTTGTGTGACTTTTAAGTGGAAAGTAGTCATTTGGGACCAAGGTAAGATTTAAGAAGACCAGAGTAGAAAATGTGCAGCATAAGTTTGGCCTACTAGTTTATGTTTTTTTTTTCAAATTTTCATTGTGTTTTGCTCAGTGGCGTGTGATGTTGTCACAAACTGTAGTTGAAATAGAATACATTTAAGTTTTTTTGACACAGGATACAGGTGCTCAGAAATGGACAAAGAGGATCAACAAGTGGGCAAAAGCAGGCAGACCGGCCAAGAAAGGGAAAGGTGTGTTAGCTGCTGATGAGCACTGACTAATTTCATGGACTATCGATGGTGTTTAGAAAATGAGTTGATATGTCATCTGTGTGGACTGTATGGAAAACGTGATACTTATGACTTGTTCCTGGCACAGAGGGCGACTTCAGATAATGCCGTGCACAGTGTCTCAGCTCCTGTCCACTGCAGAGGTCAATGGTGCTTTCCGTATTGGCGACTTGGAGCTCAACCAGGTAGGAAGAAATGAACAAAAACCTTAAACCTAAACTGCACAATGGCTAAGATCAAGTTGTGTGAACTTGTGAGTGTGTGTGTGAGTGTGTGTGTGTGTGTATGTGTTAAAATAGATATCTGTAGTGGGCGTTGTCAGAAGATGTGTTCCTTCGGAGGTCAAAATCCAGTACTCTGTGGATGACATGACTGGCCCACCTATAGATGTGACACAGTGGGTGAATTCAGAGGCGAGTACTTTCTACAAAGATGTGTCGAGAAATACTGCAAACATCCTTGTTAAACATGTTTTTTTTGTTCCTACCAGGCTCCAGGTGTGCCGTGCAGTTCAGATGTCCTTGGACAATATGTGAAGGTTATAGGAAGTCTCAGGAACATTCAGGTAGATGAAGGTAGATTTTAGGTATTAAGTAAATATGAGTACGTCAGTAGTTTTTTTGTTTATTCAAATGATTATCATATGGCCTTGTTCCCGTATTCTACATTGTGCAACAAGTAGAATCTGTCGTACTTTGTTTTTTTAATAACATGGAGTAATTTTCCCTGAGAGTTAGGGACAGAGATCACTGCTGGCAGGGAACGTCCGTCATGTTGAGGATCTCAATGAAATCACATCCCACATGTTGGAAGTTGTCCAAGCCCATATGCAGCGTTCCAGAATTGCTCATGAAAGGGTATTGGAGCCTGTGTTCATCTAAAAAGAAATCCTTTGAACTTTTACTTATGTGAAATCACTGACAAATCACTGACAAATGCTTGATGTTTTTTTTTTGTATTATTATTAGGTGGGTGACATGCATACCAACAGGATGGATATACCTGGAACAGTCAACAGTGACAGACGTGTTGATGGTCATTCTGAGGAGAAGGCAGCTTATGGTTTATCCACCATCCAGAGGCAGGTTAGTCCTGTGTTTCAGTTTGATAGGACACTTCTGCTTACATAATAGACACCACAAAGAGACTCAGCAATGGGGGGTCTGGGTGGCGTGGTGGTCTATTCCATTACTTATCAACACGGGGATCGCTGGTTCCAATCCCCGTGTTACCTCCGGCTTGGTCGGGCGTCCCTACAGACCCAATTGGCTGTGTCTGCGGGTGGGGAGCCAGATGTGGGTATGTGTCCTGGTTGCTGCAGTAGCGCCTCCTCTGCTTGGTCGGGGCACCTGTTCGGGCGGGAGGGGGATAGTGTGATCCTCCCATGCGATCCGTCCCCCTGGTGAAACTCCTCATTCTCAGGTGAAAAGAAGCGGCTGGCGACTCCACATGTATCGGAGGAGACGTGGTAGTTTGCAGCCCTTCTCGGATCGGCAGAAGGGGTGGAGCGGTGACCAGCATGGCTCGGAAGAGTGGGGTAATTATCCGGATACAGCTGGGGAGAAAAAGGGGGGGGATGCTCAGCAATCACCTGTCAATACCAGCTGCCCTGAGGATTCAATGTTACCATAAGCATCAACTGGCAATCCCCCACCACTAGCTCCTCTGGACTAGAAATGAAAACTGCTCCATAAATGTGTTGGACTGGAATTTGACTTTTTTTCTTGCCTTTTGTAAGGTATGGACGGCGATAAAGACTTGCTCCCTCCATGATGGCATCAGTTTCATGGACTTGAGCATGGAGCTTGGGTTCCTCAGCAGCACATCCATCAGGTATCCTCTGAGCTGAACACTGATATTTTTGATTTTCATCCAAACGTTAGAACAAAATGCTTCAACTGCTGAGTTTTGCCTGTTCTCATGCAGAAGGACCTTGCAGTTTCTCCTCCATGAAGGTTTCATCTATTCAACTATTGATGAGGACCACTTCAAGTCCATTTGATAACCTAGAGATCACACAGGTAATGTTTCCATGTACCTTTCCCTCATGGTATTAAGTGATATGCCTGATTTCTAAATTATCGTGATATCACCATTTACTCCCCAGTATTGTCCCGGTTATCTCGTTTTTCTCCCCAGGAGGAGCTGGAGGGCGTTGCTGGGGAGAGGGACGTCTGGAGTGCCCTACTTAGCTTGCTGCCACCGTGACCCGATCCTGGAGAAGCGGCTGATGATGAATGAATGAATGAATGAATATCTCGTTTTTGTTTCACAGATGATGATCTGACATGTTTTATTAATTTATACAAAGATTATAATCCCATGCCTTTACAAACATATAATTTGTAGTTCTTTTTTAAAATATTGTAATATACTGATTTCCAGGCATCCTTACGGTAGTCTTTTGAACATTGTTGGTAGTAGTTTTGCACAATTCCTGTTTTTTTCCGGAGATACGTTTTTGTTCTATTCCACAAAATATGAACGGAGTTAAATATATGCGTGGTGAACTGAATCACTAACGAGACTGCACGTGAAGAGTGCGTGCAAAGTGTGGGCCAGAGTCTGTGCCTGTCGCGAGCAGGGGCTGATTTGCATCAGAGCTCTTGAACTGACCGGGATTCACACTTGCGTTGTCGTGGAACACTCTTCTGTAATTCATTGGGTCGCTCCCACAACACATCAAGCCCACCACCGTACGTAGGCCTACCAGTATCTCGGGTTTAAGTTATAGTAAAGAGCTCCAGTTTATTTTATTTGACTGGGTGCACTCATTTATGGGAATTACTGGTTGATGTTTTAGGATAATATCAATAATATTCAAGGGGTCAGTGTTAAAAGGGTTTCAAAGTTAAGAGAGTTAACATGTTTTTTTTCTTCTTTTCATTGGAAGTGATTTGAGTTGATTAACTATAGACCAATTCAGTGTCTTGTATAGGTAAAACACCTCTCTAATTACAAGAGTCATGGGGTTATTATTTTACTGTATTACAGTACATCTTGTAAATCACTATACATGTTATTTTTGAGTAACCCAATTCTTTTGTGTTTGAGTTCTATGAGTCAGGTGGTTTCTCTAAAACACCTTGTGGGGTTTTAGAAGATATATTCCTGTCACACTTTTATATCCTGGGAGACAGTTAGACACATAGTAGTGTTCCTAGTCACTCCAGGCGGAGGCACCGCGCTAAGCATCACTGAGGGTAACACTCTGTCCTCTCAGATTAGAAGGGGCATTGGAAGGGGGTTACATTTTGGAAATATGTACGATGATGTTTGAGCAAAATAAATCATCCATTCAAGAGGACAGTTATGTTGAGGACCTACCTGTGAAGGAGGCTGCCCTTTCACCTGTCCCAAGTGAACACAGCAGGACCAGTGAGTAGGGGCCTCAGCAGAACAGACGACCTAAGGTCTTCACATGTGATCGACTTGGCTCACCAGCTTGCTGCAGTTTGAGGACACCGCCACATCATACAATCTTTAAGGTGCCATGGACACAGACTGTGCAGCCAGACTACTACCAGCAACCCTGTGGACATGGACGGCAGGAACATTGTTATCACACTCGAGTCACCACACATCGCTGGACTGTGTTAAGTGTATGTAGCTAAATGGAGGCTGTAGGTAACACAGCCCAAAAGAGAATGTGAAGGACTCTGGGTATTGACCCATATGAAAGAATGTACCAGAAGAGTTCCAGTCTGTAACCAAACTGTGAAAGTGACTGAAAAGAACTGAATGTATCAAAGGAGTTCCAGTCTGTAAACCAGTGTTTTGTACATGGTTGGTGGTATTCGAGCACTTCAGGTTAAAGGTAATGATGTTGAGGAGAACATTAATGTTGAGGGGTAGTATGTGACCGATGGAATAATGTTCATTACCAGCATTTCATGTTATATTTTATCTTATGTTTAAAATGTTTGTCGTCAGCTGCAGCAGTTTGAGAACAGCAATTCCTGTTTCCATATGTTTTGTGTTGACAATGTCACCCCAGTCCGACTCGAGTCTTGTTTTTGTGGAATCCTGACTCGACTTGGACTTGAGCACTGATGACTCGGACTCGAACACTGGGGACTCGAGACTCGACTCGGACTCGAGGTTTATTGACTCGACTACAACACTGTCACCCTAACACCAGCAGCACTGAGTAGTTGCAGTTACCAGACGGTTCCAGCAGGGGCAATGTAGCGCTGTTGTGCTCAGTGCCGTCTTGTGGTCAGCGCCGTGTGGTCAGAGAGAGTCTGGCCAACTGTCTACACGGGCGCCATATTGCCTACCAACTGGTAGACGGCGCCATGCGCGCTCTTCAAAATCGGGCTGACTTCATGATCTGTCAAGCTGCTCTTTCAAAGAAATAAGGGAAAACAGAGACGGGTTGCCGGAGAGGTTCTCAGGCGCGGTGGGCGTGGCTATGGTGCGGTAGGCGTGGCAAACGTAGCGGCGGGCATGATGGGAAGGACGCTGGTACCTTTCGAGTGTTGTGAGTGAAGTTGGAGTCAGCGGGAGTGAACTGGACGGTACTGGTGGTAACTAGATATACCTAGAACATGCGATGATCCAGGGGGCGCACCGGACCGACCGTGAATCTTTGTTTCGTCAAACGACGTAACAATGGAGGACACATTGGCCTAGAGCAGTGATACTCAACCCGAGGCTCCTTTAAGACTAATTGTGGATCTTTTAAGTCCTACTTAAAAAATAAATAAAAACTAAAAAATATTGTCAGCAGAATTCATCAACGTTTCATTCTCATTCATTCGCAAGACACATCAATCTATTACGCTCCCACCCCTCAACCACCTGAACTACCAATTAGCCCATTGGAGTATATGGAGATACACACGAAAGCAAATGTTTTTATTTGCAGTAACATGTATTTTATGTTTGACCTCTGACCCTCTATGTCTATTGGTTGTGTATGTTGTATAAATGTCCGCGCGCTACTCTGGTGCGCGCCCTTGGAAGAAGACAGCAAGAGGGTCACTCATGTGTTTTCGTGCCTGCTTAACGCAGTCGTTTTGTAATGTTACTACGGTCTAGCAAATAAAAGAGGAAGACCAAGATGCACCTTGATCGTTGTGGTGTAACGTGCATGGATAAGTAGACACGTTGGTCCTTGACTAACGGGTCGGACCCTTTAGTCGACTGGTTAATGTTGTCGCTTGCGGTGTGGGAGACACGGGTTCGCGTCCCGGTTGTGACGACGATATCCCGGACTGCCCCCCCGAATTCGCTACAATATTTCGGTTATCCTGTAGATACACGAGAACAACAGTATAAGTTCCACTTGGGAAAGGGGACAGATAAGCAGCATTAAGAGGAAAGAAATGGAGATATGGCAGAAACGCTGGGCGGAAGACCAGAAAAGTAAGGGGTTGCGGTGATACACATTTGAGGGTAGATTCACCAGGGGCTGCTGCTCCTTTAAGGCAGATATTTCAGAGTGCTGACGTAGGCACTGTTTCCGGTTTCCGGGGTGAGCCATGTTTTGCAGCAGCCTAGCGGTTAGCCGGTTGCCACGGGAGATTGCGCTGTATCGGTGTTGTTTTGTGTGGCGAGTAAACGGAATTGACTCGACTCGATCTCTCCGTCTCCTCATTCCTGCATTCCTGCAGGTTATTACACAATACCAAAAACTGTCACAACAATGAGCTATAAATAAAGGAAGAGAAGGGAGGAAATCATAGTGAGACTGATTGGATCACACAGGATTAAGTGGCACGTTGTTTATAATGGGGAAAGGGACGATGGTAAGTGTGAGAACTGTGGAGTTAAAGAAAACGCTGAACATGTAATATTGCGTTATAACATGTATGAAGTGTAAAGAGAAAGGTTACAGTCCGAGAGGCGGGACGGGAGTGGAATCTGATGAGGAAACTGGGAACAGAAGGAGAGGCAGAGGGGAGTAAAATCACCCGGAAGGCACTCTTTACTTTCTTAAGTTACACAAGGTTGATGGGAAGAAATAGGGTGAAATGACGTGAAGGTTACACACTCTTGTACAGTAGGTGGCGGTATGCACCTTAATGCTGTTTCCGAGCCACCATTACACCGAGAGAAGAAGAAGAAACAGAAGCAGACGACATATCACTTCAGATCAACTGTTGGTGTTCACAGGTGTGTTAAATGTGTATATATGCTCTGGGAAGTATCAGTATTATGGTATATCCGTGTATTGTGGAGTAATGACGGATAAGCTAACGATGCTAACGTCATGAAATGCTAACCGATTTGTTGTGTGGAGGGAAACAGAGCGGACACTTAGGTACATCGACCTTTTACGTTATATTCTTTTTGCGTTATTTTTAGAGAAGATATAGGATGAGACGGTACCGTTTATATCGATATAGTTTGTTGTGTAAAATACGTAACCTGTAAACGACCCTCTAGTGTCACTGGTTGTTTGTGATTTGAGGGACTTTTATTTTGAAAACCGCAAACGGAAGTAGAGACATCAGGCGGGGTTCTGTCAGTAATCCTTCGTCATTCAATGAAAATGTGAACGTTTCTCTGAATCTTGTAAGAAGAATTTCCCTCGTTATTACTGGATTGATTACAAGGTATTTAATGTGCCTTTTTTCTGTAATCTGATGGTATTGATTTCGTTTTGTACCTGTTCTATATTTTGCTGGATATAACTCAAACGTTACTCTTTAGAGAGTGGTGATTTCTTTGCTAGTAAACCTGATTTCTAATGCCTGGCTAGGCAACGTCATTCTACATTGGGTACTGCTCTGCGCAGCATGCATGCTCATTGGAAGTTTATTTTTCTGTAGATTGTGGGAAGAGAAGTTGCATCTTATTTTGGTTAGCCCCCAGTTGGAGAGAGAGAACAAGGTATGTCATATTGTCTTGTTTTCAGTGGGATAGGATTGTGTATTTGTTCTACTGTAGGCTATTTTTCTGTGTGACTGACCTAATTTACTGCACTGTTCAAGAAAAGCCATTAATGTAAAGAAAATTCTATGTTGATGTTTGGATTGTATATTGTTATTTATAAGAGATCTAAGAGCATTTTCTGTTTTTTCATCTCAGCTCTTACGTTGTTGATTGTTAAATAAACACATGTAACATCAGTAAAAAAGAGTACGACCATCTGCCTTCTGGGGACGCTACATAACCCGTTTCTAACACGTGGGGCGTCCTGACGGACGACCTAGACGAGGTGGGGCGAGGTTCTTAACACGTTTCTTGTCATTTTGACCGCTGCGGTTTTTAAACTATATTCTGTCAAGATAGATACCCAGTTGAGATATTAATGCAGTACATATGTTAGTATGTCTGTTAAGGAACTAACTGACACCAAAATTAACATTTTAACAACGTTTAAAACCGTTTTTCAAACAATTTAAAATGGCCACCGTCCAACACCTGTAAGCACTGCAACACCTCGGTGGTTCATGGCGCGTCTGAAATGGCGGCTGTTACCAGACATGTTGGCCATAATCACAAATCAAGTTTAGACCATTTCTCTGTACTGGGGAACGCTATTGTGTTTTTAGGACAGAGTAGCGAACCCCCCCCCCCAAAAAAAAGAAACCCAAACGTTTATTTACAAAAAACAGGTATACAATTACCATACAGAGGGGAAAAAAACAAAGCTAATGTGTACAGAAAAGGGGAGTTCAGTGTCGACTCGTTTTAAGTCCTGTCAGAGTTCATATAAAATGTACTTGATTTAAAATATCACAAGTCTTTATACACACCTTGATTTTCAGTGAAGGTGCCATACTACTGGAGTTCAACAACAAGTGGTTGAAAGCAGGGTTTGGAGTCAGACCATTTAGATTTGTGGATGTGGAATTTACCAAGAATAACCGAAAGCTGAATTATATAATTAATATTGTTTTCCGTCCCATAAAACACAAAATATAACATCACATCTAATACATTAATCTGTCCCTTAGTACCCACTTTACCATTTACAAAGTCTTGCATGTCAATCTCGGTAGTAGGCTAAATGTTCAGTTACAAGTCAAAGCCACATGTGAGATGTCACGAGAACTTGTATTAAAACAGATTAAACGGATCAAAATAAAAAGTAAAGACGGTGTTTCCTTCCCTGTTTTAAAATATACTGCTGCTACACAATATATCAACATGCAAATGAAACTTCGCAAAGGACATGACGCGACCAACACACGTCATAGTGACATGACGCGCACGATCACGTGCAAGTTAAGAGCGGTCATTTTGACCACCCGTGGTCGTTTTAGGTAGATCCTATAGCATTATTTATTTATTTGTTGCAATTGATCTAAAACTCAAATACCAATATATGCAATTTTAGTAGAATTCAGGGAGCGGCTGGTCTGTATCTTTTTTTCCACAAAGTTTTTAAACTGAATGCGGTTTGCATTCTGAGAGATGGGTCTATTTTTATTTAACATAGTCCATTTTTCATTTGCATGTTGATGTATTTTGCAGCTGTATATTTTAAAACACGGAAGGAAACCCTGTCTTTGCATTTTATTATTATTATTTATTGTAAGGGCTGTTATAGCTATCCTGATAAACTAAATAAAAGAGAAGAGCCTTGTGGCTGACACATGTTCCACTTGTCTGTTTGGTCCAAGAATGATTCTTCCTTCGCGTTTTAAGTATTTATTTAAACTTGCTTGAAGACATACAGTGAAATACTGAACTGCACCCAAGAAATAACAACTTTTAACCTGTCCTAATACACGTATACACAAGGCACGAATACACGTAGGCTATCCACTGTAAGAAAAACCGTGTGGCTCCACTCTTCCATTCTAGGCAACGCCCCCTTCCGATTACTTCCTCTTCCGGAGCGCGTTAACCCAGGAACACCCTTCTCCAGTTCTTAAAGTGACATGCACCTATCTAAGACTACACAGCAAACTTAATACATACATAAAAAAGCAGTTACCTAAAGTATACGATGTGTAAAAAGTAAATATTTAAACTAATTATTCAAATTACTAACTAAACCATTAAATATTAAACATTAGGAGACATTTGGCTCCTACATTACCGGCCCCTACTTGTTCTGATAATTCTAAAGCCTAGAACAATTACCACATCCATAACAAATTCATATCAAATTACATGAATGAACAATGAACAGGCATTTGTATTATCAAACATCTGATGTTACAAAAGATGAAAAGGAAGTGCTTGGTAAGCACGCAGTCCAATATTTCGCCAGTCAGCTTGACAGGTCCGTTTTCTGAAAGAAAAAAGAAACAAAGAGAGAGAGCCAGAGGTTTCCAGCACATGGCTCATCGTGCGAGCTGTCTTTACCACCTGCTCATTTAGATTCCATGAGGAGACAGATCTTTGTGATGGGTCTGTCCAAGATGTTGGTCTCTTGTCTTGATGCGAACTCTGCGAACAAGCCCCGTCTTGTCTGGAATTGCTTCAGTGACTTTTCCCATAATCCATGAATTTCTTGGAGCACAGTCATCCGTCAGAAGAACCACATCACCTTCTGCAAAGTTTCTTGATGCTGTGGACCATCGTTGCCGCTCCTGGAGTGGAGGTAGGTACTCTTTAATCCATCTCTTCCAAAACAAATATGACACATATTGTACCTGCCTCCATCTACGCCGTGAGTAGAGATCATCCTTGTCGAATAATCCTGGTGGTAATGATGGTTTCACCTTCAGCAGCAGGAGCTGATTGGGCGTCAGTGCCTCCAAGTCATTTGGGTCACTACATGCCGTTGTGATAGGTCGGCTGTTGATGATTGACTCAGCCTCACATAAGACTGTGTGAAGGCTTTCTTCATCAAGGACTTGTTCTCTCACAGTGGAATTCAGCACCTTCCAACTGATCTTTATTAACCACTCCCGCACTCCGCCATGATGAGAAGCTGTGGGAGGGTTAAATGTCCATTTAATCCCATATTGATGAAACAAATGCTGAAATTTGGAGGCGTTCCAGTCAGCAATGGCTGTCTTCAGCTCACGATTGTCCCCAACAAAGTTTGTCTCATTATCTGAACGAATCTCTTTCACTTGTCCTCTCCTTGCTATAAAGCGCTGGCCTGCGTTTATGCACGAGTCTGTGTCCAATGATGAGGCAAGCTCAATGTAAACTACGCGAACAGCTAAACAAGTGAATATAACGCCAAATCTTTTTGTGAGGCTTCTTCCACGTTTCACCTCAAATGGTCCAAAATAGTCCATCCCAGCTCTGGTGAAGGGTGGATCATCTGGTATCAACCGATCTCGCGGAAGATCATCCATTAGTTGTTTCCCAACTGTTCCATGTAAGCGACGGCATGTAACAAGAGTCTGAGAGAACCTTTGGAATGGCTGTGTTGGCACTAGGGATCCAAAATCCCTACCGCAGTTCGGAGAGCATATGATTGCGGCCTCCATCTCCAGTTTCCTCATGGATCTGTCATAGAACTTCAACAATGGGAAAGTCTCAAGACAGAATGACAGGCTGCTTACAACTTTCTGGCATAGCCACTCGACAGCCTTCCACCAATTCACAACAGACCATCTTGAAACACAGGGTTCAGCTTTTCTTTTTTTTTACATTTATTTCTGATTTTTCCCTTTTTCTCCCAATTTAGTGGCCAATCGATCCCTATTTTAATTCAAACACCCACCCTCGTACTGCATGCGTTCACCAACTGCATCTCTCCGGCCGGCAGTCTCGAAGGAGACCGCCTCCCCACTTTCATGACAAGGCGAATCCAGGCCGAACTACTGCTTTTTCCGACACACACAGAGATGCATTCATGTGACGAACACAAGCCGACTCCGCCCCCCTCCCGAAGACAGCGTTGCCAGTTATTGCTGCTTCGTCGAGTCCGGCCATAGTCGGATCTGACGAGACCGGGGTGTGAACCCCAGTCCACAGTGGGCAACTGCATCGACACAAAGCCGATGCTTAGACTGCTACACCACTGTGGACCCTTAGGGTTCAGCTTTTACAAGTGGCTACTGAGCTTCACATTTTGTCCCTTGAGTAGAGCTAAAATCTCATCAGAGAACTTCTCTTTCTGACAGAATTTGATCACGTCTTGTCCTGACACATGGGTATGGCTGTTTCATCTGTAGCAACAGCTTTCAGGCAGTCATCCATGTAGACATTTTCAACACTGTCTCTACGACTTCAGCTTTGAACTACCCACTCTGGTCTTCAGCACACTTTCTCAGAGCAAAACTGGCACAGGTAGGTGAAGACGTAGCCCAAAACAACGGTACAGTCACTTTGTGCTCAGTCAAGGCTTGGTTATAGTCATCACCGATCCACCAAAGGAAACTGAGTAAATCAAAGTCGTCATCAGGCTCTCTAACCTGGTGGAACGTTGCTTCCACATCTGCCATGATTGCAACGGGGTCTGAATCGGATTACAACGCCAGTTAGACTACTGGTCATGTCTGGTCCTTGAAGAAGCTGCTCATTTAAGGATGTGCCCTGATAGGGTGCAGCGCAGTCGAACACAAGTCTCAGTTTCTGTTTCACTGGGTGGTATACTGCATGGTGCAGTATATACCACACTTTCCCTTCCATGTCAATTCTTCATTGGACATCTGCACTGCATAGCCCTTTTGAATAAGCTGTTCCATGAAATCTGTTTATTCCTGTTGAAAGCAGGCATTCCTGATGAACTTCCACTGTAAGTTGTGTGCTCGCTGTTCAGCTATCTTACGATTAGTTCTTTGCGCCCCAGACCCTCCCACTTTTATTGGCGGTGAATTGGTATTGTTTTAATGTTTTTTGATCTAATGTGATTGGACAATTCTCATGACTGTCAATCATCTTCACACCCACCACGACGCCTCGTCTTGACTGTCAATCATCCACCGTCTACAAACCCTGATAAACTCTATAGGCTACACTGTCCTTCTTAATAACTCTGTGGACATTAAAGCAGTTGTCAGGTGTGCTGCACCAAGGTAAATTGCTGCCCCCCCCCCCAAAAAAATAAAGAAATAGCACCAGCCACTGCTGGTTTAAATGCGCTGAGTTATACTGGGGTTTGTGTGACTTTTAAGTGGAAAGTAGTCATTTGGGACCAAGGTAAGATTTAAGAAGACCAGAGTAGAAAATGTGCAGCATAAGTTTGGCCTACTAGTTTATGTTTTTTTTTTCAAATTTTCAATGTGTTTTGCTCAGTGGCGTGTGATGTTGTCACAAACTGTAGTTGAAATAGAATACATTTAAGTTTTTTTGACACAGGATACAGGTGCTCAGAAATGGACAAAGAGGATCAACAAGTGGGCAAAAGCAGGCAGAGCGGCCAAGAAAGGGAAAGGTGTGTTAGCTGCTGATGAGCACTGACTAATTTCATGGACTATCGATGGTGTTTAGAAAATGAGTTGATATGTCATCTGTGTGGACTGTATGGAAAACGTGATACTTATGACTTGTTCCTGGCACAGAGGGCGACTTCAGATGATGCCGTGCACAGTGTCTCAGCTCCTGTCCACTGCAGAGGTCAATGGTGCTTTCCGTATTGGCGACTTGGAGCTCAACCAGGTAGGAAGAAATGAACAAAAACCTTAAACCTAAACTGCACAATGGCTAAGATCAAGTTGTGTGAACTTGTGAGTGTGTGTGTGAGTGTGTGTGTGTGTGTATGTGTTAAAATAGATATCTGTAGTGGGCGTTGTCAGAAGATGTGTTCCTTCGGAGGTCAAAATCCAGTACTCTGTGGATGACATGACTGGCCCACCTATAGACGTGACACAGTGGGTGAATTCAGAGGCGAGTACTTTCTACAAAGATGTGTCGAGAAATACTGCAAATATACTTGTCAAACATGTTTTTTTTTGTTCCTACCAGGCTCCAGGTGTGCCGTGCAGTTCAGATGTCCTTGGACAATATGTGAAGGTTATAGGACGTCTCAGGAACATTAAGGTAGATGAAGGTATATTTTAGGTATTAAGTAAATATGAGTACGTCAGTAGTTTTTTTGTTTATTCAAATGATTATCATATGGCCTTGTTCCCGTATTCTACATTGTGCAACAAGTAGAATCTGTCGTACTTTGTTTTTTTAATAACATGGAGTAATTTTCCCTGAGAATTAGGGACAGAGATCACTGCTGGCAGGGAACGTCCGTCATGTTGAGGATCTCAATGAAATCACATCCCACATGTTGGAAGTTGTCCAAGCCCATATGCAGTGTTCCAGAAATGCTCATGAAAGGGTATTGGAGCCTGTGTTCATCTAAAAAGAAATCCTTTGAACTTTTACTTATGTGAAATCACTGACAAATCACTGACAAATGCTTGATGTTTTTTTTTGTATTATTATTAGGTGGGTGACATGCATACCAACAGGATGGATATACCTGGAACGGTCCACAGTGACAGACATGTTGATGGTCTTTCTGAGGAGAAGGAAGCTTATGGTTTATCCACCATCCAGAGGCAGGTTAATCCTGTGTTTCAGTTTGATAGGACACTTCTGCTTACATAATAGACACCACAAAGAGACTCAGCAATGGGGGGTCTGGGTGGCGTGGTGGTCTATTCCATTGCCTATCAACACAGGGATCGCTGGTTCCAATCCCCGTGTTACCTCCGGCTTGGTCGGGCGTCCCTACAGACCCAATTGGCTGTGTCTGCGGGTGGGGAGCCAGATGTGGGTATGTGTCCTGGTTGCTGCAGTAGCGCCTCCTCTGCTTGGTCGGGGCGCCTGTTGGGCGGGAGGGGGATAGCGTGATCCTCCCATGCGCTCCGTCCCCCTGGTGAAACTCCTCATTCTCAGGTGAAAAGAAGCGGCTGGCGACTCCACATGTATCGGAGGAGACGTGGTAGTTTGCAGCCCTTCTCGGATCGGCAGAAGGGGTGGAGCGGTGACCAGCATGGCTCGGAAGAGTGGGGTAATTGTCCGGATACAGCTGGGGAGAAAAAGGGGGGGGATGCTCAGCAATCACCTGTCAATACCAGCTGCCCTGAGGATTCAATGTTACCATAAGCATCAACTGGCAATCCCCCACCACTAGCTCCTCTGGACTAGAAATGAAAACTGCTCCATAAATGTGTTGGACTGGAATTTGACTTTATTTCTTGCCTTTTGTAAGGTATGGACGGCGATAAAGACTTGCTCCCTCCATGATGGCATCAGTTTCATGGACTTGAGCATGGACCTTGGATTCCTCAG